>NC_058039.1:9680175-9980175 GCF_019176455.1 Solea senegalensis | reverse complement strand
TGTAACATGTTGTTTCTCTGTATGAAAAACGGGTTTTTACATATCGACCGGAGTGAGAGCAGATCGGCACAAACACAGATGCTTCACTCATCACTGGAGAATCCTCGTCTCTCAGTTTCACTGACAACACAACATTGTTCTGTCAGGTAGAAAAAGCCATATTGATTGTCTTTTTTTGCTGTAATTTATGCCATTTATGCCTTTACTGTGTTTGCACAGTGGCCCGTTCCTTACTCCGGATCATTTTATGGTTTGCTGTAGCTGTCATGTTATTCATAAGCATGTTTTTTTTTGGCTGCTTTGTGCCTGCAGAGATTTAACATCAAAGCAAGGATGTGTGCACATTTGAATGACAATCCAGGATTGACTAAATCCTAGCGACAAGGGCACGAGATTAGATACAGTGTTTTTTTTTTTTTTTTGGTGGCAGTGCACAGAGGAAGCCTTGGATTGAACCGTTCAACTTCCTAGCACACCATTGCCTCTCAAGAGACTTTGATTTCTCACGTCACGATCATCCTCACTATGACTCTTCTCGACCAGAACCCTCACCTAAAGAATTCATCACCCTTTCGCTCCATATTCTGGGCTGCAGAGTGGCACAGAGTGGGAACATCAGGACACCACTGATGTCAGAACTTGTGTTTGAGAGAAGGAGCGAGAAGGACCCAAGAGAAAGGTTCACATACGTCTGCTGTGAGTCATAAAGTCTGGACAGTCCATGAGTCCAGAGCTGACAGGGACAAATAGACCTGCTTTAGCCGTAAAGGCCATCTTACACTTGTGTGATGAGGAATGCTGACGTTAAGCCCGATATTAACCTCCCTATGCTTTGATCCCAAGCGATTTCCTTATCCTTATTCTATTTTTTATACATATATTTTTCTTTTTCTCCGCCAAGGTCCCCTCTTGTAGAATGGAAACAATGCCCAGAATTCAAACACATTGTGTCCTTTAAACTTTAAAGAAAGGTTGTTTCTCAACTCATTTTTCTGAGTCATGGAAGTATTTTATTTGTGCTACGACTTTAAGTTCTTGTGTCTAGATAAAGAATAAAAAAAAACACATCAGCCTGTGTCTGGGACGCACGTTGAAAGCTTTTATCAAAACTAAATCAATGACAATAGAGAATATAAAACGAGCGGTCACTTCTGGAAACCGTTATAATGTCATGAAAAGGCAGGAATGTTCCTCTTTAGTGGAGAACTTCTTTGAGAATAAGGATTGTACGTAACTCAGGGGGTGAAGGGGGAGCGGTTGTTATTAAGCCACGGATGATTCTGCATGGCGGAAGATAATGGACGGATGGGTGATTTATTTATGTATTATTTAATCTATGATCGCTCGATGACTTGCTTTGCTGAATTGGAATTTGGACCTCTCGGTCAGTAGGGTCTTTAATGATGATTACTTTTTCATAAGTAGTATGCAACTGTATTTTATAAGTTTTTTTAAAGCTTGGTACTTTACATGTTGACTGTAAGGTGCTTTCTCAGTTTGTTTGAGATTGGGGAAAGTCTTGCCGAGAATTATTATTCTCTCAGGTCAAACAAAGGCAGGTCTTCATCTAGCAGTACTGGGATGGCTACTAATGTGGTGTTGTTGTCATAATTATGCCTGCTGCTGCTGTTTTCTTCACAGGAAAACATCAACGCACCATAAACTCGCCCGACGTGGCGTCCTCTGTCCGTGGCGTGATTCTAAATCAGCCTTGAGACTTGAGAAAGCTTTCTGGGAGATTTTGGCTGACTTTGTCTGGATTCCCAGAGTTGTTTTCATTCACTATACTTTCATTTTGTTTCTTTTTCTCCCCTGACAGCGCTGCGATCACTCAGTGTTTGGGTCGTGCAGGGGTTTGCTGGGAAGTAATCATTTGCACGCCGTCATCTGAGGAATGAAAAGCACTGAGGTACTGACCTCAAACTAATTAGTCACGAATGTGACTGTCAAAAAAAGTCTTTTCATCTGTGTGTGTGTGTGTGTGTGAGTGTGTGTGTGTGTGTGTGTGTGTGTGTGGGACTCCCTCCACGTATTTCAGCAACAGCAGAGACTCACGATTCAGCGAACGTGGCAGTGAATGTGATTCTTTACACTGACACAACGGAGAATATAATGTAATACAAATGGAGATGCTGGGTTTTGAACTAGGTGGCACTGTTGCTTTACTTTTTTTGGCTCATGTAGCTCATCATCAGTGATGCAGGTTAATGTGTGTGTAATTCAACTGTGATATCAATGACACACTTCATTCTAAGGCCACATCAGGTATGACACGTTTCAGAGAGTCAGGGTTGGTCTTTTTTTTCGTACAAATGCTGCACACTAATACCTGAGCTGGATTTCATAATCAGATTAGAGCTCAGATTGTGCCTTCCCAGCTTCAAAGTGGGTCAGAATGTTATGGAACGATAAAAGCAGCACTTTTCTTTCTGAAGATGTCTTCACTGGGCGATGTTGTGACAGTTTCACTATCAGTCTTATGAAAAGCTGCTTTTTGGATCATGCGGCTCCCGTGTAATGTGAGTTAATGAATTCAAAACACACCCAGGCTATATTTAACAGCACGGTGCTAGTGTTTCAGGTGAAACTAGATTAAAGCAAACAAAGCTGTAACAAGCAAAGTGGGCCATTAAAACCCTCTCTGTGTGCAATTATACAATTTAAAGCAACATGTTTGGGGTGCACAGAGTGTGCAAAGTTCAGTTTTAAAGTGGTTGCTCGTGTAATTTATTGCTAATGATGCTTTATTGTATATATTCCTGACTGGTAGGCAAGTGCATGTTCTTTTTCTTATGATTTTTAGTCTAGACAGGTGGTAGTGCTTATTATATATGGTTTTAGGATTTCTTTTTATTGATGTATTTAAACTAGTATTTTTCTCTAATATCTTTTATGTCATGTGATCTGCTGGCTTAGATGCGGTGCAATATATTACTAGCGTTAGCGTCAACATGACACTCTTCTTTGTATCAGGCTCAAATGCTTGCTGAATTTTGTGAGTACTTTGGAGTCAAGTGTTGCTTTGTTGGATTTTAGGGTTTTTATACTTTCTCCTTTTACATCAGTATTCATTTTCAAACAAATGTTACATAAAAACCAATGCTAAACTGCTGTGTTGGATTTTAGGGTTTTTAAATTTTATATGAATATTTTCAACTAAGGCCTTTTACTTTACTTTTCAATAGTTTGCATGTCATCCAATTCAATTCAATTTTATTTCTATAGTGCCAAATGACAACATACATAATCTCAAGGCACTGTACATGGACAACATTATAGAGAGCACAGAAACCCAACAAGTCACACAATGAGCAAGCAAAAGGCATCAATTAGAAAAAAAACCTCCCTTTTAACAGGAAGAATCCGTCTGCCTCGACCGGTTGGGGTGAAAGAAAAAATGGGGAACAGATAGGGGGGAGAGAGGGAAGAGAGGTAGAGATAGAAGAGAGAGGTCATGTGACCCCTTCACTTGAAACCAATGCCAACATAAATAATCCACTTAGAAGGACAGGACACACCCAATTTCAGTGCATTTTACATTTAATATGAATATTTGATATTGAATTCAAATTTAGGTAATTTATAAAATCTAAGTCAAAATTTATTACACATATGCAAAAATACCCATTTTTTTCCCAATGTCAGGTGACCAGTATGTATTATTAAGCCCCTGTGTGACTTCCTCTTTGCACTAGAAAATAACATGAACTAGTCTGGAAGAGCACAGCAGTCTGTGATGATGTGCCAATAAGCTGCATATTTACACACGCCACAGAGCACTGGTGTAATATTAGGACTAGATTTGCAAGAATCAACAAAACTGGCCGTAGTTCAGCCCGTTCAAATACCAAACCGAGCCATCGCTTTCCGTGTGTGTGTGAACGCTGTAAACAAGCCTCATTATATCCACCGTATGTTCCCTTTTGTGCCACGCACAGCTGCCGATGCAGTAGTTGAAAGGGGATTGCCTGTCCAGACAGTGTTTGAAGCCATTACATGCACGGTGGTGGACAAACATACAAAACGGCACCTGAGTGAGTGAGTGAGTGAGTCTCCTGTCCGCACTAAGTATTCTGGTGGCACAACACAACAGGCAGTTCCCTGCAGGAGATTACTTTATTTAGGAATTCATAGCAGTTCTTAGCCCACTATGAATTACCTGTCAAAGCTTGTCATGCAGGGCACCAGCGCTGTGCGAGGGTCCTGGAACTGAGCTCTGGTGATACTCAATTATAGAAGGACAAAAGGCGTCCAGTGGGGAGGAAATGGGGGCAGCAGTGGTGACATGAGACAGACAGCGGTGCATGAAATTGTCCTTGTGTTTTCTGGAGAGTTGGTACAGTACGCCTTTCAGATGCAGGTCACAACTGAGAAAGCCTTGTCTGGATTTGTCTTGTAGCTATTTATGACACTTATTTGTGACACTTAATAGAAACATGTCACCACCATTTCACACGTGAAAGCTCAAGGCTCCTTATGCTCCTGTCCGACCTCGTCGAAAAACAAAAAGAGCTCAGGCTTGGCTGCAGGAGTTAAAATGACTCTTCTTCTGACTCACTCTGCTGAACTGTGTCGTGGCAAAACTTCACGTGCAGGAAAAAGCGTTGTTTTTCTTCCTCGTTCATGATTATCTGTGTGTGCTGGAACCCGACCATGCGTTTTAGAAGACGAATGGGTGGAAATCTTTATAAGCTGTAAAAAAAAAAAGAAGAAAATCCCAAAAAGTTGTTTGTGTTTGTGTCCGACACTATTGTTTTATTTTTCCTGACTTTTTCAACAGGTTAGACGGAGACATAACGCTCAGGGAGACTCAGAGATGCGTGTGGAGGCGTGCATAATCCTGCAGAAAGAGAGAGACCTCTTCATTTGCTTATATTGAAGCAGTCCACGTTGTATCCGTGAAGCACAGTTTAGAAAATGTGTCATGGCTCCAAATCAAATAAGTGGAAATGTAATACTGCACTTACGAAGAACGACAAACAAACACACGGGGCAGACCACAGGCGTTTACAAACCGGCAGCTTCTGTGACTGGTTTGTAAAACAACATAGATTAGCTGCACTTATAATCAGGAAGCCACTTCCTGATTTCATCCCAGCTCCAAAGTCTTGTTGGTGGACTTTCACTCAACTGTTGATGTACAAACATCCTGAGCCACAACTCACCACAAATAAATATTAACATGATTCCCATGAGTCACAAGCAAACACTGTGGAATTAGTCAGAGCACTTGGACAATCTCAGCAACGTTCAGCATCCCACTGCGCCCACCGCGTAGATAAAGACATTTTTTAACGATGTTATTCTACTTTTTTTCAAAGAAAGCATCCAAATGTGACTCAAGTTAGGGATTGATAATGTATCTTGTTGCTCGTGAGACCATGTTTGCATGCTTCTTTTTTTTTTATAAATAAGAATCCAGTTCAGTAGCTGCACTGGGACGATCAGTCTCAGAGTGAATGATGCAAAGTGTCATGCAAGATAATTAGCAGCTGGCGTGGATTCACTGACACTCTGTTGCATCACTTCGTCTTCGGAGGTAAACAGCCTGCGTTCAACTCGGCTCGATGCATCTCTGTTTCCAGTGGAAACGACAACGTATTCAGCAGAGCGTGTTGCACCTCTTGTTCCATCAATACTCCAAATACATACCGTTTATCACTGTATTACGTTGGACACAAAATCATTTTGACTCCACGAAAAGAGAACAAAGACAACACAAGCCACACTTCATGTGTAGGGTTTCCTTGGATATAGTGAGCAGTAGATATCAGTGTGCGAAACACAGCACGCCGCTCACGTAGCTGGACTTTTTCTCCAAGCGGCTGCCCACACTGATAACACAATTGCTGCACACCAAGAGCAGATAGACGAGAAAGGCTGGGGTATAAAATTGGTGTGTGTGTGTATAAGAAGAGGGATAAAAGCAAAGCGCAGAGGTCAGGTTACTTTCCATTCGGCAGTCCGATAAGAAAACAGTAATGTAATTTGGAGTCTGACGCACTTAGAATGACATCCATTGACTAAAATGTCGTCCCTGAGAAAGAGACTATGATTGTATACATCATAATCAGACTAAAACACAAAGCCACTCAAGCCCAGCTCCCGGTGGGGGTTAATGGAACTGTGGTCAATCAATATTTCAATTCAGCCTCAAATAATTGTTGCATTTACAAAAGGGAAGTCGTCAGGGGAATCAGTGTCAGTGTCAAACCCGCGATTCAAAGCCGAGTTCGGGCAAGAGGAAGAGAAAGAGGAAGCTTGTATCTCGATGTTTTCAAAGGGGGGGGTTTACTGCATTTCAATGAGATTAGGAGGCGGGCTGACACCTACAGAGTGACACGCAGACGAGACAAGTGAATAATAACATGGATACAACGGGGTGACAACTTATTTCTCTGTGAGTAATAGTCTTGGTCATTAGGAGTGACGGGGAAACCCCTGAAGGAATTCAACAACATGGAATAGCCATTAAGCTATGAGCTCCAAAAGAGATGTATTTGCAAGAGGTACATTTCTACCTTCATTTTTTTCAGTTTCACTTTGACTTTATATGCCCTAATGCTCAGTAGCTATTACAGCACATAAACGACACCATGATTTGAAATAAAATGTCCTTAAAACACACAGAGTGCGTGTGAACCCTTTCAGATGGTCTGCATGAAACTGCAGCTGAGATAATAACTATATTGATTAAACGCATGCATTACAAATGCACAGTGCACAATACGTTTGTCAGTATTCTCGACTTGGACGAAGAACAAATCACCTTTTGTACGACAAATTAACACACATAAATAAATGAAACATAAACAGAAAGGGTTCACACACTTTTTCTGGCCCTTGTATATATAAGGTTTCTACATGATGGCGGCGGACGATGTTCTGGCAGCTTCTCTGTTTCAATTTGGAAAGTAATAAATAATCTGTCACACACATCTGTGTTATGATGACGTCATTGCACAGGTTCTGCCACACTTATTATACAGCCCCATGTGGCCTCAAGACGTCTAGATCTGTCCTTATGCACAAACACACACGCTTCACAGAGACGTTTTCAACAGTGTGTTGGATCTGTATGGAGTCACCATTTTGTTTAATATGAAAACAATGAAATGTGGTGCATTTATTTCGATACTTCTACCACACAGACACAATTCTGTTATCTTATAATATAAATAAATGTGACACAGACTCCCAAACAATCCCCTTCTTTCAACATTAGGTGTTGCCCGACATCCTAACCAACATCAAAGTCAGAGTAAAGTAGAAATGACTGCATCCGCAACTAAACACAACATAATACGATAATAAACCACTCACTTTAGCTGCTTCAAAGGAAGCAGGCACACTTTACAATCCATTAGAAGATAAAACAGTGGATCATGTCTGTTCACTATCTTCTTTCTTTATTGCTTCTCTTTTGCCAAAGCTTGCTGTGAAACCTGTCCTGTGCAGTTTTAAGAGAAACCACAATACATACATGTGAATGTGTGGTTTGGGCAGGAATCAGGTGCTATTCCAATTTCCAATAGTAATGAATGGGGAGCAAAGATCAAAGCCTAAGCGTGACGACTTCCTCTGTTTACTTCATTACCATAACGGCCATGTAAAGAAAGCAGAATACTCAATAAACAGTTTTAAGTCCTGCAACGTGTTGACATCATGGATTTGTGTCCCATTCAAACTTTCTGCAGAAGCGTATCCTCCACATGAGGGTCACGGAGGCGCTGGAACCTAAAAGACGGGGTACACCGTGGACAGGTCTCCAGTCCATCACAGGACAAACGAACAGAGACGAACAAGTCACTCTTCACGTTCACACCTGCAGAGCGTGGAGAGTAGGACGTCTGCCACCTGACCCAAATATCACATTTCAATTCTTTCTCCCCACGTCATTAAAACCCATTTGCTGATGAATGAAAGGATTTAGGTCCATTCTGAACAAAGCCGCCATCTATTCAGGCGCCAAATCCGGATATAAAAACTTACAAGCCAGAGAATTTGTGAGTATGCCTAAAGGGCCAACAGAGTTCTCTTAACCGCAGTTCAAAGCAACGTTAAAGTGTGGGAATCGAAATCTCCTTCTCCAGAGACAGAAAGCAGGCAGAGAAAGAAAATACAACGTCCTTTTGATCTTTCCTTCAGCGTGTTTTCCTCCGTCTCCATCATCTGATTCATTCATCGCTCCATTCTCTGGAGAAATTATGCTAATCAGGGTTGAGCCAGATATTATCCAGCATCAGAGTACAGCGAGAGATGCAGTGCAGAGACAGGTGGGAAGTCTAATTATGGTTCCATCTTGCCAAAATGGCGTGCATATTTTAATTATTTGTTTTATCCTGATCCATCAAAGTTGGATTGATTATTGTAGTCCTCCTGTGTGTGGAGCAACCAATGCTTAAATCCTCCAGCAATTGTTTTTTTTCAGCCATTTCTTTTCTTAATAATATCATTTTAACTACTGGATTTTGTGTATTTACTTAGCTAAGAATTGTAACCTCAAATCTGTGCCAGGTAAGAGTGTTAAGAAGCACTTTTGAAGCAAATATTTCACTGGAAAAATGCTTCAGAGGTGTTATGTGCTATATTTTATTCATTTCATAAACACCCAGATTTGATTTTCCCCTTGTTTCTACACTTCATGCTCATCAACAGCTGTGGCTGATGGATTGAAATAAAAGGAATCAAAGGTATCATGTCTTCCCACTTCCCACGCATTTCTAACATTGAAATCTGTAATCATTTCAAACACTTTCACATACTTTCTTGTTGTGTATACTGTGCAGTCTAAGCTAGAATGTTGCTATTTTCCTCAGAGAGGATCCTCAAAACACTCTGCAGACCAGGGCCAGGGCATGGGGATGGAAACACGGTTGTACGTGTGTGTGTACATTCAAGCCATTGTGCGTGCACCGGTAATGGCAATACTCGCGGTAATATACACTAAATGTGTTCTGAACACACACCGTGACTTGCAGCACGGATTAGGATCAGTTCCCAAACGCCTCCCTCCACCCTAAAGACCCATTTCATAAATCCAATCCTCCTACAGCCACAAACGCAGCCGAGACGTGCGCACACAGTTCAATCAATACCCTCTGTTTCTTTGACACGTGTGTCAAGGTCATGCACGGAGTAAAGCCTTTGTGAAACATGAGCATATAAAAAGATGAGCGCTGGGTCATTGAAATGCATTGTGGTGGCCAGGAGCTTAAAGTTGTATTTATTTATCAGATATTGGATTTGAATAAATTAATGTCATGAAAGTCACTCTAATCTCCTCTATGATATTAGATGTCACCTGTAATATTGGTGCAACGCCTGGTGAAAGATGATGTGTGAGGGGAATAGGGAAGGCTAATCACTGCTAAATGGCACCTCTCGGATTCTGGGAATATTGAGAACCTCTTCTCAGTCCTATGGAGCACAGATCGATGTGTCAGTAAGATCGGTTATTAAAGCCACAGAGGATGGACCGTTATGTCTCCACATCATGGTGGTCACATTTCAGAATGTTCAAAGGAAACTTGACCGTTTGAGTCTGAAATGTTATCCTCGTATGTTCCTTGTACCAAATGGAGATGAAACAACTGAGGTTTGCCACTTTAAGACAACATCGTTTTATGTGATTAAGATACAAGAGGTATCAGTTGTTTTCCTAACAACTTGATTTTTGTGTCAAAGATTATAATTCTTATATGAAGCCTAAATGATGCATTGAACCAATGGCCTTTTGAAATACATGTATTTTTGATGCAAGGACATGGTATGAGCTTGGCAACCAAACATGCTGTAATTAATCTTCTTTGGCCCAGAGGATACATCAAAGGGAGGCATGCAAATAAAGCCACCTTTTCATAATTAGATCTTGAAAATAATGGAATATTATTTTGACAGAAAAAGTTGTGTTCTTGTGTCTTTTAGATGGCATATGGATCAAGGATAATGGCACGATTAGTCAGCATTCCCTACTGCGTTTCTGCAAGAAATTTACATTTACATGGCTTTTTCAGAGTGTGATTTACACGACACAATAAATCATGGTGTTGTACAGCAGTTGGTATCCATAATGTTGCATCACTGCCTCCTTTTGCTCTTCGCACACCTTAGTTATTGCAGGTGCATGATTTTCACCTCGGTACACAAACTGAGCTGTGTGTCACACTCATCAGAAGTACATAGACACACGACAACCAGAGTTCTCAGTACTCCCATTCCCATCAGCTGTTGCACGGCCAAAAGAGCACTGAACCCGCTGGCCCTTATGGTACAAATGATTCATCAACAACTGTATTCCTCCCAGCTGCTCAATCACTTGTTTGCCACGTGGATAATGTTGCACTCTCCAATGCCGTGAGCTGCCACTGCAATGACTCGAGGGTCATCAGACTCCTCCAACAGCCGTGTCAAGATCATGAGGGTCATCATAGTTCCTCTCATTCACACGGACGGCAATCCTCATGCCAGAACCTTTCAGATGTGTGAATGAGACCAGAGGTGTACTCCTCAAATGAGCTGAAATCCCGCACAATCTCCTCCAGCCTCTCGAGCAAGAATTAAATATCCTCAGTGATGACCTTGTCATCATACTTGTCCTGCTTAAGGTTCTCAAGCTGCTTGAGCACCTTGTGCAAAGCATGCTCTTGACAAGACTCCCACTCTGTAGACTTCTCCAGAAGATTCCTAAAGGCCTGTTGGACAGGGCTGGCACTATGTTGTAGTGTCTGATCTGCTGACAGAGCTGAGGACACAGAAGACCATCTGGTACTGGAGCTGTGTGCCACACTTTTTGCTCAATACTGCTGTGAGGCACTTGACTGCATGCGTGTTCAACCAGGAAAACCTGTACTCATTGACCCCCTTAGGCTAAGGGTCACTGAGCACAGGTAATGGCTAGCATCAGCTGAAGGCACCCAGCCTTACACTCGACATGGTGAGAACTTTCACTGGGGGATATAGTTCCTGCTTTACAATGTAGGTTCTCTAACATGAGCTTGCTTCATCAGATCACAGCCCAAAAAGGTCCAGATGATCCAGCATAGGAAAGAGGTAGGACCAGACTGTGTTCTTTGTCTTTGTGGCATAGACAATTAAGCTGTCTGTTGACTGTTTCTGCCCAACATATCAGATTCAACCAGTTTAGTCGACACAGCTTTCCACGCACAGCCTCCACAACAATCGCTATGTTTGGACCAACTGCTGCTAAAAGAATGCTTTTCAGTCCATATAGTTTCACAGGTTATTTTATCAACAGTCACACATAGAGTAATTTAACACGTCCATCTCGTCTTCTGTTTGCAGTCCATAGTTTTTCAACAAGTTCTGCTTAGTCCCACCATCACATCATGAACAGAACCCAGCAGGTGGAAGCAGCATTTAGTGCAGGATCATGGCTGGAGCTGCTACCAGCAGATGCTCTAATCGCCCCTAGCAGGTGTTTCTATTGGCACCTTCCCCCCAGAGGTTGTTAATGATATTAAAAATCAATATTTTAGCAAACTTATTTTTCTAATCATTTCTGGCAGGCTGTACACTGAGAGGCGTAATACTGCCCTCCACGGTTCAAAGCCCCCTGTATCTCTCCTGTAGCTCCTTAGCATTAACACACCCATCTACCCATTTAAATCTGCATCTGAAGTGGCCTTGAGTGCTTTGAAATAATAATATTTTCATTATTTTTATTATTATTATTATTATTCATCACCATAACTATTTTATTATTATATAATTCTATTATAATTCTAATAGAATTCTAATTTTATTATAATATTATAAGTGCCCCTTAAATAATATTTTTAAGCATGCTTTTGACAACGTGTAACAGTGGTTGTGGTTTCCTATGGTGTTTTACATCATTTGGCATCTGTAATTTGCATTGCTGCCATATTCTAGATTTCATCACCCATTTCTTCTTATTCATTGTTTGGTGGCCATATGCATTCATATCCATATTGCCTTCTTGTTATTGTGGGCTTGACCACAGCACTACAAAAACACATAAAACAAAAATATTGTTTGGTTTATGTTTCATGTACTTTACACTTACACTGGAACATTTTGTTGCGTCATATTCATTTCTTTTTTAAACGCGATTTTCTTCCAGGGAAGACATTTTCCTCCTCGGCCACCGTCTGCTATCGTGGCGTTTGCTTATGTGTAGAGATTTGCACGCCGCCCATCTGTTATCTGTTGCTGTCATTTATACGTCATTTTACCGGAATTTAGTTGTTCCTCATATTTTTTACAGGGGCTGGAAGTGTTTCTATTAGCGGGACAAGATGAGGCGCGCCGGTTTAGGTAAGATAACTATAATTAAATGGTCCTTTTAAATGCACATAGCTCGAATGTTGTTTGCTAACGTTAGCTTGTGCGAGCGACTGAGAATAACTTTTAGTGGTTGTGTTTTCCTGACAAAGATGTATACAATTGTGCCGTCTCTGTTGCCTTCGAACGGGATTATAATGCTAACGCGGTGACAAAGCGTGTAATTATTGTCGTTGTTTTTCCTTTAAGGTGAAGGAGGCTCTGGGGGCTATGTAGCAAGTGGGTACAGTGTGTATGAAGAGGAAAACGAACACCTACAGGAGGGACTGAGAGCCAAAGTCAGCGCTTTAAAAAGTGTAAGTAGGAAAATAAGCGAAAACATTAGAGAAGATGTCGTGTGTCTGTGTGTACCACATTGATATTCACTCAATTATCATTACGTCAATGTTTACAGCTGTCTATTGACATCGGAACGGAAGTCAAATACCAGAATAAAATGCTTGATGATATGGTAAGTTTCACTTTGATACTGCAACTGAATTTGAGCTAAAGAAATACCAGTCAACTTGAATGTTGAAACATGAATGTACACCTCTCTAAAATCTCAAGTAGATCAGCACAGGTTGTTTATAGAGAATAGTCTTGTGTGTCCACAAGTTTTATATTGATCGTATTGAAGTAGAGGTCATTTTTAATGACATCATCAGCCTATTTGTTTTTGTTGTAATGATATACTAAAACTCAAACATCGAAAACGTTTTTTCCAACTAAATTTAGGTTTTTGATTAGTTTCACCGATTAATTATCACAGTTCTTTTGTTAACATATGCACTAGCTTGGAGAGGCAGACCATACCTGTTGTTCAGTAAATGAATGTTTGTAAAAAAAAAAAAAAAAGTTTAGCTAGAAATTTAGAGTCTGAACATAATGGGAGTTAAAATGATAAAGAGAAGAGTTTTTTTTAAGAAAGTCGGTTTCTCTGGAGTTGAGGCCATTGTTTAATCTCTTGTTATCTCGCACTAGGACACAGACTTTGACTCAACTGGCGGCCTGCTCGGTGCAACCATTGGCAGAGTGAAGAGGCTGTCCAGAGGCAGTCAGACCAAACTGTTGTGCTACATGCTGCTCTTCTGCTTTTTTGTATTCTTTGTCCTGTACTGGTACATCAAGCTGAGGTGATCAGAGGCTCCTCCTGGACTTGCCCATGGCCTTTGTTTTCTAATTTCACATATTCCTCCCCAGTGTGCCACACTGCTGTATATCAAACCAAGGCCAATGACAACATTAATGATGAGGAAAGGCAGTGTTTTAAAGGACTAGTGTGTAAGATTTGGTGGCATCGCAAGAGTAACCACATGAACACCTCTTCTTTCACCCAAAAAACTAAACTAAACATGGTGGGCTCAGTAGTAAGAGAATTTTTTTTAAATTAAATCATAGTTGTAGTTCATTACAAGGTGATAAAAATAATATATCAAAAAGGTGATTATGGATATTTCATAAATCTTACTAAAATCTTACACATTAGCCCTTTAAAAAGAAAGGGAGTTCAGCTTCACATGCCCTAAATGTATGTACGCTTCATACAAAGTCCCTTAAACTGAGTCACTGAAGGACTTGATTAAGACCGAAAAAGTAAAACTGGTGCAAAAAAGTAAAACTGGTGTAGAAAAGTGAAACAGTTAATGATCACATAAATAGCTGTCTTCTATATATGTCATGTACACAATGCTAGTATTTCTGAGTAATTGCCTAGTTTAACTAAACTAGGACGACAAGACCTAACATTTCACTTAAAAAAAAAGTTCATACTCTGACGTTGAGCTCAAAGCAGGAATGGGAACATTCAATAATGACAAATCTGTGCTAGATGAAAAAAACGTGTGCTAGTGCTCAAGAATGAACGGAATTATTACAAAAATGTATAATGCAATGTTCAAATACTGTACAAATATTTTAATGTAAATAAAGACGTTTTATGCTCAGATTAGTGTAATTGTTTGCTATTAAAAACTGAAATTTCACATTTCTTTTCATTTTATTTCCTTTCCTTTTTCCTAATTCTATATCAATAAATTAATCAGTATAGAACTTACCATCAGACAAACAAGCTTCGGTTTTCCTGTATCAGCTCATACATTTTAGTCAACACACTAGTTTAAAAAAAGATATAGTTAAAAGTGTGTCAAAGAGTTCATGAGTTTACCGGAATTGCACTTAGGTGATTATTATTTCTTGTTTCTTTGTGTTGCAATTCATTATCATTATTATTATTGATTAGCTTATAAGTAACAGAGTTGCGTCAGCTGTTAATGACATCACTTCTTGGGTAGTATGTCCATGTATTTGCAGATGATTCCCAGCATAACCTCATCGGCACCGCCACCAATTGACAACAGACGGGAATCCCTGTGGAAAGGACAACATTGATTTGTGAACAACCTTTTCTTTCCTGAAGCACATGTTCAGCTGCATTATAAGCCCCATCACTAGATGTCAGCCCTGTGTAAAACACATCACACAATAAAGTCTACATCTGACCTGATTTCAACCTAGTGTTTAAGAAGTTGTTTTTTTATTTTTCCATGGAAAATACATTAAGTGCAATCTATCAAGCTCCTGCCAATGTGTGAGGTCCTCGTTACCATAGAAACATCACAACTTCACCCAGAGTGCACACAGTTGCCATTCAAATATAAAATCAACAAGATAGCAACCTTCAATAGTGACTGCTGCTGCTGGATATGACTTATTAGTTTGGGATGATGCAAACAACATTAGCAAGGTTAAGTTATTATTCAACAAAGTGTTTGTGTTTGGTTATTTCTTAAAAAAGGTTCCTCACCTGTAAAATCTGCTGACCATCACATCATTAGTGAAACCCATCCCTCCCCAGAACTGGAGACAGCTGTCGCTCAGCTCTCTGGCCAGACGTCCAGCCTTCAATTTGCCCATCGATGCCAGCTTGGTGACATCGTTACCTTTAATGTACAATGCTGCAGCGGGGAGGAAGGAAGGAAAGAGAGAAATGATGAGAAAATAGGAAAAGATTAGACAGAGGAGGATGCGACGGACGTGATGGAAAAAAACTTCGAACTGTGATTAAGAACTTCGAACTGTGGAGGGCAGAGTTACACCTCTCAGTGTACAGTGTATTATTAGAAGAAGAAATGGGAATGACAACAAATACAATAAACAAACCAGCTCTGTTTCAGTGTGTGTGTTTTTTTTTTACATTTTCCAGTTCAACTGATCAATGTCTCTTATTCCCTCCAGTAGAGCTTGAGTGAGACAAATGATTTTCCCTGTTTCAGTGTGCAAGGAAGTGCGTCTTTCCCTACCTCCTTACTGTAGACAATCCTAGATTAGGAGCAATGAGAAATATAACAATAAGCCATCAAATCAAACTGAAAACACCCCATGCCGCATATATTCCATCTTCTTACCATAATTCCATATTTCAAAACAGGCATATAGAGCCTTACATCCATAACATCACTTTATTTACCTCTAAAATATGATGTTAGCAAAAGTTCTTTATATGCCTCCGAAATACCACTTACTAGAAGTAATATTCAGACTGTTTTCAGGCAATTCGTCAAAGAAATTCTTCAAAACATTTGCTCACACCTGAACCTGAAAAATCTGAATGTTGCAGGTACAAATAAAAGAAGCCACATAGTTAAACATAATCTGCTCCAAACGTGTCCCTTGTGCTGAACCAAAGCAGATTCATCTTTCTTTTGTTTCCCCCCATCATGCCGCCTCCATATCAGGGGACCTGTACCTGTAGCTCGGTGGAGGAGGGAGCGGAGGAGCTCAACCTCCGTCTGCAGCTCGGCCAACCTGAAGTGCACCGTCTGGTGGTAAAGGACGGGCTGCTTGAAGATGCTCCTCTGCCTTGCGTACTCGACGGTGTCCTGAAGGACGACGTCCATTGTGGTCAGCACTAGAGCCAGACGGAGAGGACGTCAGGTTTTTACCTCCTCATCTTTCATCAATAAAGGTTTTCTGTTCTCACAGTGTTGGCGCTTTACTTTCACTGAAAACTCCAAATGTTACAGTGTCAGTGATATCACGTAGTATTTCCCAGTTTCTCATTGAATGTGCCAAAGAAAACACAGACTCATGTTTGAACGTCACCATTGAAAGCAAACAACTCTTTTAAAAGGAGATTAGTGACTCAGAATATGTGACCTGAACACCCTGTTTTGTAACTAAAAGCAAAATTGCACAAGGAATTCTGGAGAGAGAGACGAAGAAGATACAAGATAAAATGGAACAATGACGTCTGATGATTGAAGGGGCGTGCGAGAGAGGGAGAGATGAAGATTATTATTAAGTAATGCTCGCTCACCGTTGGCCACTGCCCAAAGCCTCTCTTCCTGGAACTGAAGCATCTGGTAGGTGAAGCCCATGCCTTCCTCTCCGATGAGGTTCTTGCAGGGAACGTGCACATCATCGAAAAACACCTCCGCTGTGTCCGACGACCACATACCCATTTTGTCAATCTTGCGGGCGATGTGGACTCCTGCGGTAAACAAATATCAGCTCGTACAGCAACTATGCACTGGACAAAGATATTCTTTGCCCAAGGGAAACAGACTCTGACCTGGCAGGTTCATGGGCAAACAGATGAGAGATTTGTTCCTGTGTGGGGGCCCATCACTGGTGTTGGCAAGGAGACACATCCAGTCTGCCTGGGTACCATTGGTGGTCCACATCTTCCCGCCGTTGATCACATACTCGTCGCCTTCCCTCACTGCCTTGGTCTTTATACCTGCATCGGTGAATGTGTGAACAGACGCAGGCGAGAGAGGAGGTTAAATAAAACATTTCCGTGGATGAACGGGTAAAGACATATCTTTCTGGCTCTTTACAGCACGGCTAAGGCCACTGTGTCAAATGTAATACATACTCATTTAGGGAGAAAAAATAAATAAATAAAGTGGTGAAATCTAATATTGCATCAAGTCGTCCCTTCCTAAGAAATGACAAGAGATTGTAAAACTGCTTTATTTGTAATCCTCTAATCATTTTGCAACATTACTGCCTTAGAATGGCTCCTTCAAGGGTTAATAAATAAATAAATGGACAATAAGGGAGTCAACGCATACTTGAGACGTCAGAGCCAGCTCCCACTTCACTGACACCGAGGCAGGCAACTTTGTCCCCCATGATGGAAGGAAGGAGGAATTCTTTCTTTAGCGAAGCTGAACCAAACCTGCAGACGACACGACAGAAAAATCACAACGAACCCCAAGATAATCCCTAACGGATTTATTTATGTGATACATTTTTGTATCTAATTGAAACACAGATGTCCAGTAGTAGTTTCATAGTATGACAAGTAAATCCAGGGACGCGTGACAGAAGTAATCGTTAGTGACCAGGGTCTGTTGGTTGCAAAAATAACTAAAGTCTAAAATGAGCCTACGTCCCATTTGATTCATTTCTGAGTTATTTGCCCTTCACTTCTTCATCACTTGCACACACCAGTGTGATCGTCCAGCAGGGCGCTGGTCAAATTGCAAATTTTGAGGCTTCAAAAAGTCGAGGTGACTGTTCTCGGTTACTGTGGCGAGGCCGAAACAGCTGAGTTTGCGCTTTAAAGCGACACTTTTTCAGGTAATCGCATTTCCGGACAGACTGAGGATCCTAAAGCTCCCCCAGGTACCTTCCTTTTTGTTTTTGCCACTCCTCTAGTGCTTTTACCTCGATGTGGGCAAGAGTAGAATTTCCCCTAATTAAGGCCCCCGAGACTCCCGCCATATATTCCACTGAATCTGGCCTTGCCAGCAATTTCACAGCAGGAGGATAACACGCATCAAACCAAGGCCTTACACGGGTCAGACATACAGTGTCCAAATACATGACACAACTACTCTCCGGGGACTTTAACTTTGATAAAGTGGCTGTATTTTAACACTGAATTTCACAATGATTCACTTTTTTTTACATTAAACTCTCCTCTACAGTCGGAGGCAGGCGTTTGTCGTCGGTTCATCGACAAGCTTTGCTTTCCATGACTAAATGCATGCACTGCACCTGAGGCTGCAGACTCTCCCCCTCTCTCAAGGTTTGATAATCTTACATTTATTGAATGTAGATGCTGAGTTGTGTCCAGCTGTGTGAATGTGTGTACAGAGTATATATACTGAAGGGAATTCAAGAAAAATGACTTTTTACACACAACCCAGTAAAAATGATTGGAAGAATTATCCTTAGTTTGCACTCCAATGACAACTGCTGGAGCTACTACGTTGGCAGTCCCATCAGCTGAGCAGATGGTGCCGCGGCGAAATAATCAATTCACCGAGTACACAGGCAGAGTCATCTGCTTCTGCAATTCTTTATTTTTTTTGGCAAAACTCCTTCATTTTTCAGTTTGGTCATTTTGCACCTCCATGGTGTTTCTTCAGCAGCCAGAGCAGTGCAGTCCACGTCTCAGTTTACCACGCTAACAGTGTTTGAGGTGCTCGGGAGACGAGGTCGTCAGAGGAGCCATCCGTTTGTCACAGCCTGCAGTTTCACCGTTCGATGTCACTCATTCTAACACACGGGACTTGGGCATGTGTGAAACACCGTCTGGTCTGTTTGCACATGCAGCTCTAGCAGTGATGTGAAAATGAGTCGATATCGTTGGCTGAATCGCTGACACGTAGTGGCTGTGAGTGGCCGTGGAGGGAGATGAGTAACGCGAGCTAGATGTGCTAACTTTACCTCAGGGCATTGGCAGCAGCCCCAGAATATGTTGACTAAGGAATGCGACAGTGCTGCGATCGTACCTGGCAAGTGCGGGAGTAGCCATGTCGCTTTGTACACCGATGGCCATGGGGACGCCTCCGCAGCGGATGTGGCCCAACTCCTCTGCCACTGCTACACTGTAGCTGAAGTCCAGGCCCAGGCCTCCATACTCTGCACAGGACAACACACAAACACACTGAACAGTACTGTGCCAGCACATCATTACACAATACACATATGCCAATACTACATTAGTCATCTTCACTGTGTAGTGTGTAACCTTTAAATGTAAATGAATGTGTGTTACATAATCGTGATTAAGCCTATCAGCGACACACAGACAGACAGACACACACACACACCCACACACACACACACACACACATCAGAAGTGAGGAGCAGCCAAAATGTCCTCAGTCTCTATGGTTTACACAATTTTTGGTTCTCGAAAAGCAACAAATACAAGAACACACACACGCACTGTGACACACACATGAAATTCTGACCTGGTCAGTTGGCACGCGCTCAAATAAAAGACAGGATATTAAAATGAATTGCACCATCTGTAATTATGAAATCACACGCTAGGAGATCAGCAGCACAGTACAGAGCAACTATGATTTCAGCATTAACATATTCTCAGTCAAAATCTGATATCCGTACTGGCAGTGAAGACATCTGCAAAGACCTCGGGTCCTTAATAAGAGATGAATAGATATTATAAACCATGTTTGAAACACCATTTTATGTTGTTTATCTTCATAAAGAGCCTCTTTACATTTCCTTTCATCATCAACAGCAGCATCCTCTCTGGATTAAATAACCTGGCCTGTGCGCTTCTCGTAGAATAATAGCTGACCTGAGGGACCCACTTTCATACTGCTTTTCTCTCTCGTTTCCTCCAAGCGGGGCAGTGTAGTTAGGCTATGTAAATAAATAGCGTGATGTTATACTGGCATAACTGTAGAATTTACAAATGTAAATTCCACTAATAATAAGAAGAAGAATGTTATACAGGTGACATCCAGGGTTCTGTGCTCTTTCTTTCTTTGCATGTGGCTGTTTATCACAAAAAGAAGTCGCCATTTCCCGACTGTCGCACATGAGTGATGTTGACAAGTTATGTCTGGGGCCAGACCACTGTGCATGGTACCGCAACCTGTGACGGACCGTCCATAGAGGGCGCTAGGGCACCGCTTCCACCAGTCTCACATGAAGGAGAAGATAGAGAATCATCCAAAATAATTTATAAAAACATGGAAAATGTAAATAAATGCGCTACACGTTGTACGGTCCGTGACTACCGTGTATTCATCTGCATTCAAATGCAGTTTAAAAGCGTTAACTTCTCTCACTCGTTTACAAGTGACGTATTTCCGGTTTTAGGGCGCGCGCGTCTTTCTCGTAGATTTTGGCTCATAGTGAGACACAGACACGCAAGTGCAAAAGATGAGACAGTACGGATAAATGATTTTGATGATAAAAAAGTAAATATGTGAGTACTGAAATGAAAGTAAACGGGGCTATTCACATTCAAATCCTGTCAAAATAGTACAGAATGACAATGACTGATTTCTTTTCAAGTCACAATCTGATGCTGGTGTAAAACTAACAGTTTTTCCATTCACCATTAATCTTTTCATAGTAATGTCCTGTCAGCCTGAGAGTAAAAAAGACTGCGAAAAGCTCAGCGCTCAGTTTTCCCATGACAGAAAAAACAGCACGCCGATGTCAGCCACGGGATGAAGGACAACAAATAATTATCGGCAAATTTACAACATGGGGGCGCTAGCGAAAAGGTTTAATATCACCTGTCAGATTAGTTATCCAAAAATGAAAGCACCGTCTGGCTGACTGTCAAGAGAGAGGGGCAGAATGAGGGGGGGACAAAACTACCGAAAAGGGGACAGATTAAAAAAAAAGGGAAATATAGTGGGGCGAGCAAAAATAAAAGGAAACAGGTGCAGCTTTGCAGTGATAATTCTCTGAGCGTCGGAAACCCTGCGGTGAATAATGTGGACCAAAGGAAGCCTTGAAGTTGATCCACCTTTAAAGAAAACAGCAGGGCAGTCTGGTTGTACAAGCAAGCAGAAGAAAAGCAAAACAATCCGCTGTCAAATATGTCAAGCGTATCCATACATATATAGTATGTTTATGCTGAAGAGCAGATGCTCCTCGGCATATGTTGTTGTTCCATATGGAGGAAATATTGAAGGGTCACGTGGGGAGAGAGTGTGGAAAACCTTTCTGTTCTGTGCCTGCATTTAACCACGTGTGATAGACAATAATTTAACAATGATAATTACCCATTAAGTTCATCTCCAGCTTTCACTGCAACTGCTACAAGTGTAGAGCTGAAACAATTTATCGATTAACTGATTATTAATCGACAACTATTTTGATAATCGATTAATTGGTCCAAAGCTTTTTTCATTTACGATTGTTTAAGCTTCTAAAATGTGAGTATTCTCTTCATTTCTTTGATCTGGATACCAAATCATTAAAAGTTAATCATCTTGGTTTGTGGACAAAAACAAGACATTTGAGACCATCTCTTTATGGACCAAACGATTAATCAAGAATGAATCGATTATGAAAATAATCCTTAGTTGCAGCTCTATGCAATTGTACACTCACCTCACATATACACAAAAATACGTACATGATTTTGGCCAAAGAAGATGTTACAAGGAAGGACAGGAAACAGCCTGAAGACAAAAACTGTGTGGGCTGTCAGCTTTTATCAGTCTGACAGGAGACAAGGCCATTGCCATGGTATAAACTGCACAAACTTCTGCTCTCAGAGCAGAGGAAAACGGGCAGCGAGCCAGAGGTCGTCCCTGTCTTCCCTCCTCAACATCCCTGTTTTAGGAAAATTTCCCATTCTCACGTTTTGAAAGGTAATTATGCCTTTTCTTGGAAATGGAAAAGAGAGAAAAACAAGTGTCTCTGCAGACTAATTAAAGGGACATTGACAATGAGCCACAACATTACTATCTATTTATTTTTAATTGACTCAAAACATGCCAATGTGGAGAATATTTGAACCTTTTAAATAACTAAAATTGACACTATTGAAGTTGTTTTTAACAGTTTTAATGTTGGGGCTGTATTACAGTTTGGAGTTAAAGCACCGTCATATTTTGTCCGCTGGCAGTTTGTCTGCTTTCCCACGTCTTACTGAATCAATGCCTTCAGGGAAAACACACAAACTCATTACAGTGACAGAGCCTGATAACATCGTTAAAGCTGGATTTTAGTGCCATGAACACAGATAACACAAAATAACATCATCAGTGGCATTTTCACATGTTAAAACTGTACATGTTTCTTTGATCCTACATGTGAGAGATTGAAAATGCAGAGAAGGACAGAGGGATCCTACCTAATCTATAATTTCGCCATTGATCAGCCTCCTTAATCCTTATTCCCCCTTTCAGCCTCTCGATCAATTAACCCGATGGCAACTACACACTTGGTGAACAATGCAAGTGTGGTTATTTCCTTATTAAATTCAGCAAGAGTTACCAGAAGCACCCACCATCACAACGGAGCACTGTTTTTGGAAGATTATGCCCTAATCATTTTTTCATTGAACAAGAATAAATGTCCCACTGTTGTTGTGTTTTATTGTGCTCTACATGATAGTCGATAATCTACCATCTGGTAACAACTGTGTGTTGACACAGTCTTCTGTCGGGCTGCTCATCCCGTGTAATCCTGTCAACTAAAGCTTAAGGCTTGTGAAGTCAGCACATTTTAATTCCCCTACCCTCCTTCCTCTTTCCTCTTTCACCGACAGAACTGCAGCGGGCGCGACCTCGCAGGACTCGCTCATTTTCAGCATCAGCCGTCAAATGAAACAATAATAAAAGCAGAGGGACAAATAAAGGTGGCAACAATTTCAATGTGTGAAACTTTGGACCTCTGCTCACCGTGCGTCTCGACTTACTCATCGCAACCACAAATAATTTGTGGTTATGCACAGCACTTAACCCGCTCCTTCTCCCATGCCGGCCGAGACCCAGCTGGACAAACATCTGGAAATGTGCTAGACTGCAGCAGACAGCTGTTGTGGGATGTTGCTGTGACACCGGCACACATCATCGCAGTGGGGATATTTCTAAACCAGACCAAACTGTAATGTATGGCTGCCAGACGGAGAGACAAATGAATGGAACATGAATTCAGCTGTGAACAAAAAAAAAAAGTCCTGCCAAAGGTCCCTGAGGCAGCGGTGGTCAAACTGTGCACAAGGAGGATTCCTCCGTTTCACATCTCTCGCTGCGTCTGTGTTGATTCACCTCTTTCAGAGAAATTCTAACCACAGATTTAGTCGGAGTGATTGTTAGTCAAGCCATATGTTTTAGACTTCAAATGGCACCCTTTAAAGCGATATATGTGTTGCTTTTCATTCTCCAGATTGATTTGTCTCTGTTTCTTTTTTCCATGAATTATCAGCTGCGATTCTCAAGAACACAAATAGAGATCAAAGTCGATGTCATAACACAGCTCAGAGCAAGCAATGTGTCTGGACTTGTAACATGTTTTTCGTGCTTATATTACAGGAGAAAAAGAGAAGCAGGAGATGAAAAGCACATATGTTTTCCAAGCAGGCAAGTTGAGTAACAATGCTCAAAATGTCATTTGTAAAAATGAAAGGCTTCTGAGTGACACAATCATGCAAAATTGTTTGATTTCCATGAGTAGGAAAGGTACACAGGGTTTGAGTCTGCTGCTTTGGTTATGCGATGGTCAGATTTTTAAATGTGAATACCTGCTAGTCTCTTAAACTGAATACGTTTGGTTTGTGGAAAAGAACAAGACGTTTGAGAACATCGTTTTGTGGTTTCGATAACACGGAACATTTTCCTACTTTCTGACATTTCATGGAGTGAACGCCTAATTCATAAATTGGGAAACTTCGCCGCGGTTGAATCCTCCATCATGAAAAGTAAATATAAAAACACTTACCGACCGGTTTGTTGACTCCTAGAAAGCCAGCACTTCCTAAGATTTTGAAGACTTTGTGTGCTGGAAACTTTCCTTCTGCTTCCCACTGATCCACATGGGGGTTGATCTCCTGATCGATGATCTGTATCGACATAACAAGGAAAAGTATATTCATTCATGTGTGTATATGTAATATTCACAAATGTTAACCCCTCCCCCTCTCTTTTCCATACATTTTGATGACATGTGTGCATGTTTATTAATAAAAGCCGTCTCCAGCTGAGACCGAAAACAAAAAAACACATACAATGGCTGCATACTGTATTTGGGTTTCCTGCTGTGTGGAGTTCAGCTCTACTTTAAGTCTATGTAATCTATCCCTAGCAGGCAGAAGGATAAAGCATTACATATCAATGCATACAAAGCAGGCTTGAAATCGTATTACGTGGTGAGTCAATAATGATGACAATGTGTGAAGCAATGCAACAAAGCCCTACTTTCTGTATGTTCATGTTCTCAGTCCACTAAGCAAGACTTGGCGGCTGTCATGTGCATTATGACAAGAAGACAATGACAAGCATTTGGTATCAATCTCAATCATCTTGACACAGGCATTTTAAAATAAATAGGAATAAAAAACCAACACATTTGTAAGAAAAAAATACAAAATGTTCCAAAACGAGAGTCTTATCTAGGGTTTTGCTTTCTTAAGACTGACACGGATACATTTGTCAGGGAGCAGTTGGTGATATTTGGCACGTTTCTATTCAACAATTTGAATGCCAATACTTTAATGACTCTACTCTATTTTTTTTTTTTGCCACCATTCTCTTCTTGGCAGGGCAGAAATCTGCTGAGGTGGTGTTTGAAACGGCAAGCAAAAACAAATCTTGGTACTGAAACCCCCACTAATGACATTCCTTCTGGGTTAGCAGCCACTAAGTCAATTCAGCCGCAAAACCGGGGGATACGCAAGTGCCAGAAATCCGAAGGATCGTGCCTAAATTATATGCTTCATGAGCAAAACGACAAATAAGCAGAAGATTTGCAGTTTTTGGAGAAGAACAACCTGCATTAAAAGAGCTTAATGGTGCAACTATTACGCAGTATTTATCCATACTGACTGATTTGATGCATTAGCATGATTATTTTAGCAGAATTCGTACTTTTTTTCGCAGCATTGTGTTTCATCAGTGGGCACAATAAGGGTAGAGAGTGGTTGGTTCAGTCTTTCTCAATCCTGCTCCTGGAGACCCACTGCCCTGCATGTTTTAGACGTTTCCTTGCCTCCAACATATGTATTTAAATGTCAACAAGCTCTGCAAAAGCCTGGTAACGACCTATTTACTTGAATGACGTGTGTTGGAGCAGGGAACCATCGAAAAACATGGACCATGATTGGGAAACCCAGTTGTAGATCATGTTTATCTCCAACACAAAATGACTAGTAGGAGTATTTCTACTCCCCAAAAAGAGGATTCCAATCTCTTGCATCCTACCTCCCACAACATCTCCATTTATTACTAGGCAGAGAAGCAATAGGTCCCGTTTTTCCACATTTGCGTTATGACTCAACCAGAACCACTAACCTGCAGAGGCATCCACTTGTTCAACTTTTGTTTCGTCCCTACATTCAAATTCAAGCAGCGGTGTGCTCCATCAGTCCACTCGGATAAACAAAATGTTGACAGGAAGTGAAGAGTGGATGACAACCTGGCCTTGGAATGAGTCAATCTTGTTAGTGTCATGACTCAATTAGTGCACACTGAAGTATCCCACAGCTGAAAAACCTCTGTGTTGGAATCAGCTCACAGCTGGAGAAGCACTTAAAACTGACCAATCTATTGAGCGTGCCATTTTTGCAGGAACTCAAGCTGCTACAGAAAGAATAAGCTATGGTTTACCGTCTGTGGGGTATTTCGATGTCAAAAAAATATATATAATGCCTTGTAACTTATGACTGTTCCTGCAAAATATGTTGATGTTAAATGCATAGTGTATGGTTTCTGCCTCTAGGGGTCCCTCAAAACAAAAACAGAAGACAATTGTTGTCTGGGGGAAGACTTCAGCAGCAGAATGCTTCCTGAACATGCAGCAAACAACAGTAGTTGTGAACCATTCGTGACAAATACACACAATAAAATACAAAAAAAAAAAGACCAAACTCTGGCTAATGTCCATCGCCTTTAACCTTATGAACATGCAGTGCCAAACACATTTATTTATTTTTCCAATTTTAAACTAAAAACGTTATTGTTATTTGTTTGGGAACTAACAAACTAAATTCACCTTTTTATACCCAAATTTGAAACAGTGAATTTGAAAATCAATTCAGTTATATTCAACCAAAGAGCTTCTACATACTGGTGTATTAACTGTTACGATTAAGTTGAAACAGGAGCCATCCAATTTAAGCCGATGAACAGAGTTACATGAACAAGATGCGAAAGTGTAACCATCAGCAAGACTAGAAGTGGGATCACTGAAACCAAAAACAAATTCCATTCTTGTCCAAAACACACAAAGCCAAACCTGCCAAGAAAAACACAATGTCTGAATATGAAGCCATCAGAAAACATGGCCACGGATACTACTTTCAACACATTCACAGGACTGAACCTGTGAAAATCACGCTTACGTTACACAAAAATTACAAAAAGACAGGTACTGGTCCCTTTCACCCTGCAGTAAACTCATCTGTGTTTAAAGGTCAGATCCTGAAGAGCGGAAGGGAGGGACGACGAGCTGCTGGAACAGGAAATACAAAGGTCACTGGGGGAATAATCCTACATCTTTCTTCACAAAGTTTATTTGGGGCTTTTTTGCATCACCAAACTGATATGTAGTAAGATGGGGTCAAGAGCTTTGTGTTGTGAAGTCTAACATGTTGTCCAAGTCAGGAAAGTGTGACCTACTCCCCTGACACCCGGTTGTTCTCCACACGAGGAACAAAGGAACAAGACTGGGCTGCCTGAGAGGAGTTTTAAGTATTAAATGTGGTGTTATTTTATAGCAATATTGTAGAGCTGCAACAAAGGATTATTTTCATAATCGATTAATCTGCCGATTATTTCCCTCGATTAATCACTTGGTCCATAAAATGTCAGAAAACCTTAAAAAATGTTGATCAGTTTTCGTCAAACCTGGAAATGAGGAGGTTCTCAAATGTCTTGTTTTGTCCACAAACCAAAATGATTAACATTTAATGATGTATTTGTTATCCAGAGCAAATAAATGCAGAAAATATTCACATTTAAGAAGCTTCAACAATCGGAAATCTTGTTTTAATCATGAAAAAAGCTTTGTGTCGATTAATCGATTATCAAAATAGTTTAATCAATTAATTTAGCAATCGATTAATTGTTTCAGCTCTACAATATTGTGGGTATTTTTTTCCACTTCTGCCTAAGATGTGGTCACTAATAATGCTGTATATACACAATGAGTGAGGCCGCTTACTCACTTAGATTTTTCTGTACTGTATTTTACAACGGAATGACATGGTCGGAGATTTAGTAACTCTTACTGCTTTTTCCCTTGAAAGAGGAAGAACCCTTTATTTGAAATTGTTTTTTTTTTATCCGTTACTCACCGAACATTAGCTGAATCATGTTCTTTGTGATGTCGTGTATTTCAAAGGACAAATAAAAGACGATGCAGAGTACAAATATAATGTATTAAAAGTATTGTTGGTGGTTCTCCCACTTCTGATTGAGATGTGGTGGCTGAAGTCCTGGCTGAAAAGAGTTCCTTCATTTATTTGAGGGGCTAAATTAAAATGCCAAATATTATTAAATATAATGTAATTTTTTTTAGTGCTACCTGGTAGTGACAAGGGATTGATCGTAGGAATAGAATATTTAAAAACAATGCAACTTAAGTCTTGCTTTAAAAACTCCATAATTAGTTCATTAGATTGCATTTTTTGCTTAAAATAACCGTCCTTAGCAGCGTCCTACACATGTCTGTCGACAAATGGCTTCATTGTGTGAAAGGGAAATCTCTGTCTGAAACCAGGGGAGGTTGTACATGAATAGGCTCTTCCTCAGAACGCTGGGGAAATCTCTTTTGGCTCCTTGTCTTCATTAACAGCAGCAGCCGACCTTCCACCCACACAAGCCTCGGCTGGTGTGATGGTCTGGTATTGTGGAGGCCTGACTAATTTCTTGGCACGGCGCTTCATTTATTCTAGTCTATAAATTAGCTCATGAATATAGCACAGGGCACACACAACTACAGTGACAAGGGACTAAAGGATTTCCTATCACCCCGTTTGTATACATCCATAAAGACACTCAACCCTTCAGTGTATTCTTTTAATAAACCACACTGCCTTGAGATCCCTTTCCTGCACTGCAAACGTATTGTTCTGCATTTCCTTTTCATACTCTCTTCCTTCCCAATAATCCCAGAGCTAGTTTATTTTCAAACTTCTCGTATCCTTTGAAAGTTTAGTCACACAACAAGCTTCCCCTGCATTTACCGTAACATTTTGACGAGTTAAAGTGGGCTCTTAATATATCCTGCAGCCTCTGACTCTACCGTCTGTCGAGTAATTTATATGTACAATCAGTTAGACTAGATGTACAACTTTTACAAGTTTTAATAAATCGTATTCCTTTTTCTTAAAATAGAAAGAAATTATTATGAGACTGAGGTTGTATTCAATCATCTTATACCTGATATCGCTTTAGCTAAATTGTCTTCCGTCTTTGAAACACACCACGCTCAAACACAGAGGAACCACTCGACTAAAAGCGTTCAATTACTACAGTAGAGGAATTCATATTTACCACTAATGAAATGGTCCATCTTTCCTATTCTTCCAGGTTTTTGAGACAATTTTAAACAAAAATCCATTCAAATTGATCAAATATGCCATATTTTTGGCCAACTGCACACCTGAATATTCCAGAGTAACTCTTTTAATCATCATGGTATGCACTGTGCTTTCCCCTGGCCGACCTTGCTGCCTTAATAGGCAGTTTCATCTGAATGCTGAGACGCACTCGTGGCTCACAAATCATCGGATTTGAACAGAAACGTTTCCAAACATGGATCATATCCCTTTACCTCTCTGACAGCAGGAAAAATGTTTCAACTTGAATCTGAAATATAAGAGGGCACACAAATCTGCAAGGTGTTTGTAGACTCAACTATGTTCCCTGAGGCGGGATAGTGCTCTGCAAAGATCTGCCTCTGAGACACATGCAGGAGATTCTGCCTGAGACTCTGTCACTTGGTTTCTGTCATTATCTCTGCTATGAATCAGTACATTTCAATAAAGGTCAACCAAGCTACTCTGCTTTCAAACATGTAACAAGAAGGAAATGGAAATGTGTTGTGTAAAAAGGCTGTGAATGTTGAACGTGAACATCTATCTATCTATCTATCTGTGGTCTGAACTGTGGTCTATGTTTACTTTAAAAGTCAAGTTTTAGACAAAATAACAATAATTTTTCTACTAAATGTGCATTCATATCATATGCTTTTGTAGTCTTGACAAGGCATGTAGACTAGCGTATCTGGGAATCAATCCCACAACCTCCAAATTGAAAGACTCGCTCTAGCGCTGAGCTACCTTGGCCCGATGTAAGCGTTGCCTTTTGATCATCCCAGCACAGAAGCAAGAGCGGGGCTGAAATGACTCAAGAGGGAAGATGGAGATAAGGATGGGTAATGAAAACATAAAAGACTTGGGGTCTATCAAACTGAATTTCTGTGGATTACCATGGAAACTCACTTTGCACAAGGTTAAGATCAACAGTCCACTCCAAACATTGACAAATCACATCACTAGTAAACCAGAAGACTGATCACAACAGGATCCTAACTCAGAAACAGAAAATTGGACAACAATTTCTGGCCAAGTAATTACTAAATTATGGTGGTGATGATGAAAGTGCAATATTATTATAACATTTGAATCATGGGTCTGAATCTATTGCAGTGAGTTTGGCTTTATGTGTGTATTTTAGTTGTGTCTTTGAAAACGTCTTGTTAATATGTTTACTAAGTCTAGTGTTTGTAATATTGTGTGTATTGTTTTATAGCCCCCTTTCCCCCACCCTCAAAATGCCCTGCCTTTTGCCAGGCCACATTTGTAAATAAGAATGTGTTCTGTCCTGTCTGGTTAAATAAAGTTTACATTTAAAAAAATAAAAAAGGTCGAAAGATGACCTTTCACCTACTTAACAGTTCGTGAAGGGCTTCTCTGTTAATCTGAATAACGCTGCCTTCTTGGGCAAAACATGACATCTAAAAATGATCATCAGCGAAACTACAGCATAATCAAGCCTCGTTTATTTCGAAGATTCTAAAGCGTGCTAACATTAGCATTAGCATACCTTTCTGAGGGACTCTTTCAGAGCAAAATGCTCTGGTGTGTAGATGGCATGGTCTCCGGTAGTCTCTGTACCACCGCCTGATGCGGGTTTAGACGTCAACTTTTCAGAAAACCTCCTGACACTGACAAAGGAGCAGACTTTGGACGCATAATTGAGGTTTAAGCGCAGGTTAAAACGCAGGGCTCCTCCGTGTAGCGCCATGTCTGTTTACAGTTTGAGCGCATGCGCAGAATGTGACTGAGCTTGAAGAAACCAGGCACCAGGAAGGCTTGACTGGGGGGGGGTTTATTGGTCGATAATCGAATATACATCTCATTAGCATGTCTTTACATCACTTTAAAGTAAAAAATAGTTTGGCTGTCATGGTTTCAGAAGAAGTTTTTTATATGTACTTTTTAACTTTGGGAGAGCCGCCATCTTGCACCACCAACTTTATTTTCTACGGCAACCTGAAAGGACAAACTAGGAAAATCAGAAAGCTTCAGAAAGGTTAATTAACATTAGACCAGTTATTGTTCTTCAGTTGGCATCCATAAATGTGCATTACCGCCTTCTATTAATATTGTTTTATTTTATTATTTAAGATTAAAACAAAAAAAGATACAGTGAAGGAGGCGGCACAACGTCTACTGTAGCTTTCTTATTTGAAGGCTCCTCTATGTTTGTCTCTGACCTACATTCTCACCCACTCACTCACTCATCTTTTGATTAAATAAGATTAAAGTTACCAAACGTTACATCACGCTAATTGGAGTGTAGTGCTACCTACAGACGAGCCGTAACGTAGCTGTTGTAGCACTTTTTGTGACCCATCTGTCCTTTCTCCACTGTGTTTCAGCACAGCAGCTATTCCCAATAGTTTTCTATAGACGCAGAAAGCTTAAACATATGGGGCAAAACCTACAACTGAGCCGTCTTATGACACCTTAGACACAAAAGCTGGGGGAGTTGATATGCCTTGAAAAGGAAAGTAAATGGTCTAGAAACAGAAATTGTATTTTATCCATTAACATGATTTTTTAGAAAAGAATCCAAGGAAGGGGTGGTTCAAAATATCAATTTGGTGATATATTGTCATCCTTTCATCTGTCCGTTGTATTCTTATTTCCTTAAGGATCACAATCACTGTCAAGTATTTCAATTTAACGTGTTACATGTTTGAATCTTTGAATTTCCAATATCCTTTAAACGTAATGGCACAACATCACCCCGCACTGATAATGTGGAGCAGTTACAAAATTGAAATACACGTGTAATAATGTTAAGTACATTTTTATCTAATTTAGTCATGCAGAAATGAATGGAAAACAAAAGCCACGTGGAGCTACAGGATAAAATCTTACTCTAAACAGGCAAGGTACTGTATATTATATATTATATTAACATAAAGGTCTGTGCTATGTAATAAAGATACTCTTGTGATGTTTCCGGGGAAAGTTTGTGTTAATGTGTGCAAACTGAGTTATGTAAATGTCTTGTCTATCCACCCTGTCATGAAACCCCTTTTGTGCAGTGAATGATGGAGACAGTTTGAGTTATAAACGAGCAGATTTAATGACAGTTGTTAGTGTCCATGAAAGAACACATGGGTCCATTTGCTAAGACTCTATACGCCACATGAAAGGGAAGCATTAATATAACCCTTACCGAATACTTTTCTTTTTCATTGCACCTTTTTCAAAGGCCGAAATAAGATGCAAACTTGGGACATTTTGTAAAATGCTTCATTGTGTCCTTCTAGTCTTCGTTGTTTGTAAATTCTTTGTTGGGGGGGCGGGAGAGTGTCCTTGGGTGCTAATCTGAGCTATGAAAAGCTCCTCGGGTCCATTTTAGCAGATGACACAGCCACCTTTCTCCTTGAAGGGGTTCTTCTCCTCAGGTATGCCTTTGACAAGAATGTCCTCCTCCTCTCGAGCCTGAATGTACTCCTTGACTTCTTCACAGCATTTAGATGTCTGAGGTGAGGAGAGAACGGCATTAAGACACCTATCCAACGATTTCAATTGTACATGTCGCTCGTTGAATGAACTGCAATTTAAACAATCACACTCATGCTGGTTGATAGGTTTCTCTCCTATGAAAGAGAAGAAACATCTTTTTATAAGTAAGGCTGTGGCATATTTGTCATCTCAACGATGAAGAACTTACCAACCACCTCTCCAGTTTCACTTCAAGTTTTTTTTGGTTTACTTCCATTACAGCTTTGTCCTTGTCTGTCAGCTCATCTACATTAATGACCGGCATTCTCTGTCACAAAAGGAAGAATTAAACTTAGTGTTACATGATACTGACACTCTTATGAGAGATCAAACGGATTGAATGGTGCTCAGTAAAATACGATCAAAAAGAATATAAAAAATTTACTTACGAATGCCTACAAAGAGCAGTCCTTCACAGCCAAAGTCCTGTTGAAGAATCCCTCGCCTTTCTCATAATCTGGGTTATAAAGTAATCTGTATAAACAATCCTAATCCGTTTAATCTTATTAAGACAAGGCGTAGTGTAAATTCAAGCCATAGATTCTCAACTAAGGAGCAGATGAATTATGCAGGTGTAATTTTTCTGTTTTTGGATTACATGTAAAACCAAAATGATATCCTCTGTTTTGCAGATTAAATTTAGATTTTTGCTATTGTGACTCTGTTTCAACGTGAATCCAGGTATGGATGGGTCTGAGTGCCATGTCGGCCACATGTATCAGGTCACTGTGATAAGAAGACTAATCTGTATTTAGCCTCTACCTGTCAAGGTGGAGACACATCCTTGTCCTGAAGATGACTGCACTGCACTTTTCCAACAGCACAGAGACAATTGCTTTAATAGGCTGTAATAACTGGACTGGATTCTGCCTTCCTTTGTCTTTAGGAAAAAAGTGGAATATGTGGAATAACACAGCAATATTATTTATGCACAGGTCTGTAGGTAAAAAAAACAAAGAGGTTTTATGGTACATTTATTTTCTGGGGATGCTGCTTTTAGCGCTGAGGAAGGACAAATTGAGAGTTTAGTAAAACATTACGGCTTCCTTGGAAAAAGGCTGTAGACGGCTGCAGTCATTACACAAAATATAACAAAGAGGCTCAAGGCTGGAAATGGAGGTGCGTGTGTGTGTGTATTTGTTCGCTCTTGAGGAAATTTGGCATAGACACTGACCTCGCCACGACTAGTAGTCCTCATGGAGACATAAACCTGGTCCTAATAAGGCAGAGCCTCATTTCTGAGGCACTGGTTAAATATGTTGTTTGAATAGTGGTTAAGTTAAAGTTAGGGTTAGACATTAACTGATCATGGTTAAGGTTAAGGTTAGGAATAACACTTTGTATAGACTGTCCAAGTGAATAGAAGTCAATGCACGTGTGTGTGTGTGTGTGTGTGTGTGTGTAGGGGGGAAATCAGATGCAGTCAGACTGGTTTTGTGTTGGGAACTTGGCAGGAACCTGATTTCACAAGAGTATTGATCCAATAATCCAGTCATGGATCAATGGAGCCTAATTCATCATCATCATCATCCTCATCCTCATCTTCAATGAAGGTGTCTGTGAGTCTCGCCTGTCATTTCATTGTGGGCTGAGTCACATTTACGCTAAGTTATCGATGCCGTTTCTCTCTGATGTCATTCCCACTCTCTATTCCAGTTCATTTGTGATATGGAAATGAGTCACCACATACCCGCCCCTAAAATTCCTCTGCCAAACTCATATAAGTGGACGCGCGACGGCAGCGTGAAAGAGACGAGAGCGAGAGCGCGCAAAATCACCACCATGGGGTCTTGTACATTTGCGCTATTTACACTTTTCTCCTCACTTTACAGCGTTTTGGCTCTGGCGCCTAAAGGTAAGCGCTGTCTGCTGTTGTCGTGTTGGTTTACAGAGCTCTTTATGTATTAATGTCCACTTAATGTCGCGTATAAAACCGTTTAGCACATTCACAAGAATTGGTTTTACGCGCACCATAAAGTAAATTCTTTTGTTTTGTTGTTGTTGTTGTTGTTGTTTACCTCTTGTTTGTTTCCTTGCTGCTCTCAGAGGCGTGTCTCCTTGAAGTGGACGAGGGACCCTGCAGAGGGGAGATTGAGCGCTATTACTACAACACAATCACTCAGAAGTGCGAGGTTTTCTACTATGGAGGGTGCCAGGGCAACGCCAACAACTTCAGGAGTTACCCGGAGTGTCAGAAAACATGCTTCAGAATCCCAAGTAAGTTCTCAAGAGATAAAGTGATAAAGTGAGCCACGCACTGTGTGGACAATATTGTCTCTTACACCTTGTCTCAGGTCAGAGACATCTTCAGTAGCCAGCTGTAGGTAACTGGATTTGTTTGAGTTAAGTTTGAAGATGTTTCACCTCTCATCCAAGAAGCCCCTCCCCAGAACTGAAGAATACTTTTCAGATTAGACTATTCCAAGCAAGTCCAGTTGCCCACAGCTAACTACTGAAGTTTGTGTGTGTGTGTGTGTGTGTGTGTGTGTGCACAACACAAAACATGTTGTTGGATTTGATCCAACCCCAGCCATAAAATTTGTCACTTTCCTCCACAGAGATTCCCCAAATCTGCAGGTTTCCCAAACAGGAAGGACCATGCCGTGCCCTTTTCCGTCGCTATTTCTTCAACATGAGCACAATGCAGTGCGAGTCCTTTTATTATGGAGGCTGTCAGGGCAACTCCAATCGCTTCCAAGACCACACGTCTTGCATGGAGTACTGCAGTCCACGAAAAAGTTAGTACAAAAGTAATTTGCTGCCACTGAACAAAAAAACAGGGACTAATAACCCTGAAGAATTCATCATGCCTTTGTGAGAATGCAAAAAATGGGTAGATTTCATTTTGGTTGTCCTTCAGAGACTGTTATTGGTCTTCTCATTAGCTGCTTTGTGCTTTAATTCCCAGCTGTGCCTGTGCTCTGCCTCGACCCGCTGGATAAAGGCAGTTGTTCAGCCTCCATACCCCGTTACTACTACAACAAGGCCACCAAGAAGTGCGAGGAGTTCGTCTACTCGGGCTGCGGCGGGAGCAGCAACAACTTTGTCTCGAGGCAGAGCTGCACGAACACGTGTGTCAAAGGTGTGAGAGCGAACGTGCGCTGAAAGTCCGCAAAAGAAACGAACGGCTGTAACTGAAGTTGGCAAAGTGAGGATAATAAACTGTCGCATTTGGATCGACAGCATGGCCGGCACAAATTTGAGAATTGGGAAAGTCAGAGGAATTGGAGAGAGCCCATCTAACGCTCTGCTGAATGTAACAGGGGCTTCAAAAATGGCAGCGACGTCCTCCTTTCATTAATATGATGACTGAGAGCAAACCAAAAAGGAAATCTGGCTCTTGAAATTTCTGTTCTGTTAATCATGAGTAAAAAATAGTCAACACGCAGGAGAATTACCAGCTTATCATACTAATCAGTTGTCATGCACTTTCTATGTTCCAGGGAGGAAAAAGCACACAGGCCAAGGAAAGGTTCGTCGCGTGAGACGGAATAGAAACAATCACATGTTTTTTGCGAGTGTCTGACATTTTGTTTTCAGAGACGCTCCCTTGGATAAAGCCTTAAATCGAGAAAACAATCATGTGTCTTTGTTTATGCCAAAAGTTCTCACCAGGTTGACTGTGTTGTTACAGATAGAGCCTTTAACAGAGTCTTGTAAAAAAAAAAAGAAAGTCAAAAGCAACTGTTCAAATGTGTTAATACTGCTGCACTAAATGTTCACAAGTGTGTATTTTGATACTGTATGTTTGTAATGTCTGTTTTGTATGTAACTATGACACCCTGTGTTATAAGCTCACCTTGGATAGCACATAAGTTTTTTGTTTTTTTTTTGCACTTTTAAGCTGCTGCTGCTGCCAATAAATAACCGTATCATGTGATATTTTCGTGATTTAACTAAAATCACGGGGTGTTTATTACAACTTCATCCCATGCAGTATATGCATATTAAGAAAAGCTTTATCTCTGCAGTGATAAAAGACTGCAATGAAGTATATTTACTGTGACGTGTTTATTCAAATGGTGTCTTGTACATTAAAAAAAAAAAAAGTGCTGATCGGAAATTGCTGTATTGGAATACTTGAAACTTGAAAGGCAGACGTGAAGGTCCTGTTATCCAATCAGGTATTAAAATATGAAACCACACTCACATGCATCCATTTCTAGAAGTAACGGTGACCTCAAAAAAAAGTGTACATTACAATTATTTGAAGCACACAGCTGGGTCCTCACCTTCTCTCGCTCTCACTGTTATCACTTATCCTCCATCCGTTGCTAATGTTTGCCGTCTTACAGTGTTATCTTTCAATACTCTATAAGACATTAAAGCCTATCTGGGCTGCTTCAGTACAGACTTGAATCAACGAGGAAGCAATCTATCCGTTCATAAGAACGCTGCTGCATGTCAATCAGAAACTGCAACGTAATTAGAGTGAGCGTTATGCTTTTAATGAAGGTTAACCTGAGTGCATGTATGGAAAGGATTTTCATTTTCTTTCGGTAAACAGCACCAGTTGAGCATTCTCCTGTTCTTCTGTTACCTCAGTGAGAACGTGAGGTTGTTCATTTCTAACCAGAACGACCGAAATCTCTTTTGTTCAGCTGGAGCGTTGTGTGATTTTTCAGGCAATAGATATTGATGGAAGAAGATAAAAGGAAACTGCTCATCCGTCTGGCTTGGCTATAAATGGCAGTAAAACATGTGAGATGAGGGCCCTTTGCTATTCACAGCCACAGCTAAATCAACTGTTAGGTAGCAATTTAAAAGAGCATGTCCTCCTCACGCTGCTCAGCCAGGTGTCCTCTTTAAATCATGACTGCAGCGTGTGGTGGAGCAGGTCGTTTTGGGCAATTTTGGTTATTTTGATCTCCTGTCTTTTGAGGTAAACTGCATTTCCCCCATTTGCACTATTAGGTCAATACAAAAAAAAGAATGGAATATTTAAGAGGTGTGTGTTGAATCTCATGCAATACGTCTTTGTAGTTCATGACTCTCCCACTTTGTACATAATGGCCGATTCAGACGGTTTGAAAGGAAAGTAAGCGCCTCAACTGCTGATTTTACGAGATATAAACCTTCCAGTCTTTCTGTAAAGCTGTCCAATATTAAATACCGATAAATAAATGATTACAAATCCTTTGCAGAGTCTTATTAAGCTGTGCACAAACATGATCTCAGGGTTTAACCGCCAAACATGACAAGTGTAAATTGCAATTATAACATCGCTCTGTCCTGGACCATTAATGAGTGTTAATATAGTACTGATAATAAATGACTGTGGTGTGGCTCAGAGGGCTCCAAATGATCGGATCCCGCTCTGGTTATTTCATTATCTGCACAGCATTAAGCTACTCAATTTTGTCTCTCTCGTTTTGACGGTGATTAAGTCGAGTTCCCACTGAAACGTGCCTCTCATGATGAGATGAGATTAAACGTGCGTGTCGTTTTTATATAGGAAGATATCAAACGTCACCGTGGTCGTGTAGTTAGGTGGTTACGGAATACAAAATCCTAATGCATGAGCAAAACACACTGCAGTTCAAGCTGAGTTTGCAGCTCAGTCGTGTTGTAGGGAAAGTAGTTCAAGATGCCCCCTGGTGGCAAATTGAAATATCTCATTAATGTCAGCAACTCCTATTGTAGGGTGGAATTACACTAAATTAAATTGCAATTAAAAAGCACTTATTGTAAAAATGTGTGGGACCATAAAAACACCCCTCTAATATGATGCTTCAGAATACTAGAGCAGCCCACGTCATGCAGTTGAGATGATGACTCAGCAGCGTTTATTCTACCAGTGTGTGTCTGTAGGTGGACTCTGTTTGATGAAACGCTTCGAGCGCTCTCGCAGCTTTGGCAGCATCAAAGAATTAAAAAAAAACAAAAAACACTGACTGATTACACGGGGAGTTTTAAAAATCATTTATTTATTTGTAATACTGGTCACACTTCTGACACGGACACATTTCACACCGACTCTACCCTTACATTAGAACTGTGTAGTTTTTAGACAAATCAGTCCAGTTCAGTGTTCCAATACAGGAAACAGGAAACAATACATTATCTGTGACATGATCACCAACAGAAAAATGCCTAGTCTGTGGGATAGTTTGTCACCGTTCATGAAAACTCCCTCGCTAATATGACAGGATGTGGTTTATAAATGTGCCGAGCAGAATATCAAACAGGGTTTGCGTGCGACCTCTCACGTATACATTGACCGGTTTCAAGCATGTAGCACAAAAAAATAAAGGGACCAAACCTGCTGACAGACCCTGAACCACAGAGTGAACTGATTTCTTTTATTTTAAGACTCTGTTTCTGGGATGTCAGCGTTCGGGTCTGTTTAAAACCGTAGACCAAACATGTCAGATGGCTTTTTGGCATTAGAGTTTCCCCAACATTTATCACCCTTTGTTGTGTCAAGTGGAGAAATCTCTGGCCATCCCTCTCTTCCTCTTCTGTCACACACACCTCAGACTGATGTGATGAGAATCTGGATTATTTTTTTCCCCTCACTGTCCATCTGGGGGTCAGACACACACACATCAAGCCCTCACAGGTGAACATTGTCATATTATTCACAGAGATTGTCTTTTTATATCCGTGTGTTGCATATGGACATGCATGTAGAAACACTAATAATGATTCCACTCCCTCATCCACAAACCCTGCTCCTAACATCACTCCGCTGTGGCTACAGTGGACACTTTCTTAAGCAGACTCTACTTTGAATGATTTAACAGGAAAAAAGAGAGAAAACTATTTTGTGTGGCAGGCTGTTATTTCCACTAGAACATGACTCATTGCTGTTCATAAAATCGACAGCTTTTTGTGGTTGGCAAGATCAAAAATGATTCGAGTCGAGCAAATTAATACGGATGACTTTGCTTCTCTTCCAGCTACTTCGGGGGTTGAAATTAAAAATAAATATAAACACATTAGTCTGAACTACGGCCCCTTTCCTCCATCACGCTGACTCTATGCTTCAACTACTAGACTTCTCACTGACCGCCTGTTCAGCAGTTTGCAACAGACTCGCATAATAACATGGACACAACATGCCAACCCATGAGTGGGTGGAGCACGGGAGCAAAAGAAGTCCTGACGAAGCAGATTGCGATCGGAGTGAAGGTGAAGGACTAATCTGTCTTTTGTGGCGCCTGCTGTAAAATGAAATGGGACATACTTCTGGAAACCAATCGCAGATATGAGCATGTGTGGTGCACATATTTTGGTTTATGAGTGAGTCGATGAAATGATTATTCTGCTTGGACTGAATCTTAAAAGGTGTAGTTGTGCGTTAAGGTGGTAGTAAAGGACAGGTGCAAGTTCAATGTAATATGATGGAGGATTGCTGTAACTGTTCCTCCTGGTTATAGTGTCAAATTATAAAACCCTAAAAGTAGAACTTAAGACAAACACCTGGCAACAACATACTTTTTTAGTTTATGGACATTGTGCTGCAGTGGAAACAAGGTGTAAAAACAATGCTGACATATTATAATCCTTTCATTTTCAACTTTTCTGTTAGAGACATGATGCAACGTGACATGACAAAAATTCTTAGTCCAGTTTTTGGTCACATGACAATACATCAACTCCTGTGGGATAATAAAGTTATAATCATTTTTGCACCTGTCGCCATTTGACTTTCACATCTCGCCACGTCTCTGTTGCTACAATACACAGGACTCACAGTGAATCAGACGACCAGTTAAAAGTGCCCATTTTCTGTTGGACGGCAGTGAATGACAGACAGACGGAGAGGGCCTGACAGCAGGAGGAGGATTTTATTTTCCTCTCGTACAAATCATGCCATCTTCATTAGCGGACTAATCTGTCATCGTTTTGCACCGACTTTGATTGTCAAAAAAATAAGGACCAAAGTGCATTCTGGAATAAATCCTTATTTTACAGAATGGTTGGCAACCCTCGGGAAGCATGCAACAACACTGTGGCTACAAGCTCATTGCGTGTGTGACTGGTGGTTCATGAACCAAAACAGTAAGAGGTGGGTGAAAGCAAAACAAAACACTGCGCTAAAAAAAGGCTAAAACACTGAAAAAAACAATTCAAATGAGAGAGACAACTTGTGCTCATCTGCCATACAAATTGGGATTTCTCCAGCTCCAGGACAAAAAATAATTACATTCTCCGCGGCAGGATGTGATGCAGTGACGTCCTATTAAATACAAACTGTGCACAGACAGCGCACTGGCACCGAACTCGCAGGGCCTTGTCTCGGGCCTCATTATACTCTGGTTTAATAACCACACACCATGTCCCACAAAGCAGGCGTTTCTCCAGCTCAATTTTCCTCCATCATCCTCCACCTTCCCTCATCACCACAACTGACCATAATGGAGAGTCACTTCTCTCCTCTGAGCTCAACACTGCAGCGTTCTGGGGCTTCACATGCGACGAGTCACAGTGGTTCTGCGAAAGGGGGGGATTTGCCACGAGACTGATGTCCAGATGTTTGCATCAAAAACAAAAATCAGGTAAGGGAAAAAAGACATGAAATAACAACCATAATACAGATGCTGTTAATCATTGTTTGCCAGGAAACTTACATCCTTATATCGGGTGGAACTAAAGCAGGGGTGTCAAACGTACGGCAAGCGGGACAGAACCGGCCCACAGGACAAATTTGTTAAAATCGTTATTTCTCACTTCCAGTTACCTGGGACTAAATGTTTGTGCCTGTGATCTATAGGTTGTAGTGCACATGTGTAAATGGTAAATTTAGGCATAATATTGTAGAAATTGCACTTATATTTCTCAAGAAAGGTCATATTTGTTGTGTTTTTGTGATGTCCACTCTTGTCTGGATGGAGGTTTCCTCTTTTTTTTGGTTTGGAGGTGGTGGCACTGCCTGTTTTCAGATCTCCTGGCTTTAGAGATGATAGGCTTATTGTGTCTTTCACTGGTATAATGTGTAATAAATATGCAGCTACATGTCTACCACTGACATGTGTCTCTGTGTGTGTGTGTGTGTGTGTGTTTAAGGAGAAGAAGAGAAATGAGTGTTCAATTTGAAATGACATGAGCTGCTGACAAACAGTGCTTGCTTTGTAATTAAGCACAGAGAGAAAGTTGTCGCACAACAAAGGCAACACAAAGAAGACGCTTACTAATTGTTTCCAAAGTAGCCGCAGATGTTTTCTCCCTTATACACCGCACCAGCTTCGAGATGCCAAGTCTGGCTTCCAGAAATCAAATTACCATCATGCAATCATCAAGGGGGATTCTATTATACACACAGTAATTTAGATTATTATTATTTAAAAAACAGGTTCACCTATAGTAATATCCCCTCGCAAAACACTAGCTAGTCTCTAATCTGGAGCACAATTTGAAACACTGGACATCTGCCAAGATCTCATCAAGCTGACTCAGTGAACGATATAGATTTTTTTGTGTGGAAATGTTGAAAGTAAGACCATAGGGACTTTGAGAAGGGCCAAACTGTGAAGACTGCACATCGAAGTGCCTCCATACAGGCTGATCTTGTGGAGTGTTTGTAGCGAACAGTGGTTGGTAACTCAGCTTCATCCCGAAAGTGTCTGAGCACGGAAGGCCAGTGGCAGCAAGGGGGCAAAGGTCTTAGGCCCCCGGAAACCCACATGACGCACATGGGGAGCAAAGGCTGGCCAACGTGGCCCAATCCTGCAGGAGATGGATGAACATTTTAACACCGCCTGTGACAGAATGCTGCAGCACACACACGGTGCATCACCGCAGACGGCCGAGTGTCAGAGTGGTCTGGTCGGATAAATATTTGCTATCACATCATATGGATGACTGTGGGGCAGGGTGTGCACTATAGAAGTATGAGGCTGTGGTGCTTTGGACAGTCATCAGGTGGGAAATCTTGATTTTTTTTTTTACAGATGATATTTTGACATGTAGAACAAACAACAGTATTCCCTTATAGCCCACTTCAGCAGAATATTGCAGCATGCCACAATACTACTCTCCTTCAATTGAACCACATCTTAATAAAACTGCAGGGTGATGTTAAAGGCTATTGTCACGTTGTGTCAAGGTCACATTTAAGTGTTGAATCACATGTGCTGTCATTTCCCCTTCGTGTGATTAGTGTCCAAAAGGAGCGTCCAGTCCAGCAGCAGCCCGAGCGCGCACAAGCTGATGTGGAGGAGAAGCTGCTCCTTTCTCCTCCTCGCTGTGTGTGTCTTTAACGCACAGGAGCAGAGATACGACGAGGAGGAGCTCCGCCGCCACACGCTCGTCTGCGCAAACGGGAGAGGCTGTTAAACGCACTTGGATTACCGGGCAGTTGACTGTCACCGCTCACAACGGCTGCAGAGTGGCGCGCTGCCCCGCGCTCTCCACCGCGCGCACCGCCGCCTATTCATTCATGTCATAAAAAAAAAAGACGCGGCCACAGCAGTATTTCATTTCTTTGTTTTCCTTGAGGCTGGAGTAGAAAACAAAAAGTTTTCTTTTTTTATTTATTATTGTTATTATTATTATTATTTTGTACCTGACACTGCGTTGAATCGGCTTGGAGCGCAGACGCATCCAGTCATTCTTTCGAGGGAAGACACCAAACACCGGGCTTCTGTGTCTTTATGTGCAGTTTCTAAGTACGGTAAGTCTCTGACTCTGTTCTTTTTCCCTCCTGTGAGTGTTAACTTCTTTAAGCAGCTGCTGGAAGAATCAAGAGAAAAAACAACAACACATGTTCTGTTCTGTCAGTCTCATTAATACATGTCTTCTTCTTCTTTTTTTTTTACTCTTGGATTTTGTCGTGACTGATGACGCAATATGAATTCAATCTTGTTTTTTATGTTTGCGTTCACGCTGTGGGTGGACTCATGCCGTGTCGTGGGGAGCGTTTACACGGGTTGCTCTCAGCACAGGGTAGATGATTTTTGGGCAAAGGGGAAATAAATGCATATGAAATGCAACATGTCACTCACACCCATGTTGTGTTGTGTTGTGTTGTGTTGCACAGGTGTTTTATTCATACATTGTAAAGCACAGGGATGTAATAGTCAGCTGCAAATGAATCTCCATGGCAAACCAATGCAAATTCACAGAGGGCTCCATCAGTGAAGACAGATGTTTATACCATTTGCTGCTGTAAATGTTCTGAAGAAAGGTCTCACACACACACACGTGTGCATACTATTCTATTGGAGGACACTACATTGACTTCCTTTCATTTGGACAGCCTTACCCACAATTCAGATCTTAGCCCTGAACTAAACCAGCTCCTCGGCAATTAGGTTCTGTTAGGACCTGGTTTTGGTCTCCATTAGGACTACTGGTCCTGACAAGGTCAGTGTTTATGCCAGAAAAGGTCCTAAAGAGCTAAACAAATACAAGTATACACACACACACACACGGGTGTGTGCAGGCTCCTGCTTCTCTTCAGAAACGATAATCAAAGGACAAAAAAATGGAGAGACATCTGTTTCATTCCCAGTGATGAATATAGCTGCTCATTAAAAACACAGTAGGACACACACACACACACACACACACACACACAGGAGCATCCATGCAGCACATACTGCACATAAGTAGTCACGCAAAGGAAAGGTCAGCGCGTGCCACTTCTCTGCACTTGCCGTATTAATCATTATGCCACACTTACCGAAAACGCAGCACCGTGTGGCGAGCGAGACCGAAGCTGCTGTTTCTGTTTCTAAGAAAAGCACTGTTGACTTTGCATTAGATGTAGAATTTCACAAGCCAAATCCACAACAGGATTTTTCTCGGTGAGAATTTCTGACACCGCTTTAAACTGCCCCAGCATGCGCTCGCCCCTCATATTGATTATATTAGCAAAGTCACTGAGGAGGGAAAACAAGCATTCCTACATGGACAGACTGGACCGCAAGCCGGAAACAATAGAAGCCAAAATCATTACTGAACGCTGCCTGTCTCACCTCACCTCGGTCTCCAGATTGTGGCAGAAGCAGAGCAGAAACTGAAGTGCCTGCCTTGAAGATGTCTGTGGCTAAATTAGGGTGCTTCATGTGGGGATTCCTTTGTGTTTACATAACCGTGTTTGGAGTAATGGCTCGTGTCATCTGGGGCTTTGTCAGAGGAGGCAATGGTGAGTGAAGTGGCTTCGGCGAGCAGTTATGACTGAGGAACAAGGGCTCCTGAGCACATATACAGAGCGCTGATACGCCGTGCAGTTCAGAGGGAGACAAGAATAGCAACAGACACTCAGTCAGGCTGTCAAAGAAAGGGAGGCAGAAACGGCACAGAATGAGAAAGAGAGCAATGGAGAGAAAATGTGCAGGCAGACTCTCTGAGTTATACACAATGCCCTGCAGTGAATTGGGATTTGGTCGGTAACAGGTCTGGCTGCTTTCTGAGATAAGTTTGTCATTCATCATCCCACACATTGTCTGTCTGTCTGTCTGTCTGCCTGCCTGTCTGCCTGTCCGCCTTCTCTCTGGTCAGAGAGCGGTGAGCGGTTGATCAAGCAAGCGGCAAATCTGATCTCAATTTCAAGGGACAGGAGCAAGAGGTCTGAGAGAGAGAAAACGGTCTGTCTGAGATAAAAAAAAGAAGAAGAAAAAAATCAAATACAGGCCTTTAGAGGAGTGTGTGTGATGTTGTATGAGCTTCTTAAAGCTTTACGTCCAGTTGAAAGCGATGGATGAACGGGAGAGGTGCACATCTGTGCTTCTTTAACTTGTGCTGGATATTGGACAACGAAATGCATGTGAGGCTCTGCTGCGCTGCGGCCAGTCACCGCAGGAAAACCATTTCCACACTGAATAAATGCACGCACGCACGCATGATATGACTGTATAAACCACACACACACACACACGGTCATGTAAGTGAGACTCATCATCCCTGGGAAGGTCAGCACGCTGTCGTCTGTCTGTTGTTATTCCTCGATGTTAATCAAGTATCTGCTCCATGTTTTATTAATACGGACATGCAAGGACGTCAAATGTCACCTGCTCCTTTTGTCTGCGCGTGCATCATAGTTGACATGTTCGTGGACGAGACGACGCCAAACGTGGAAAGTTCCAACCTTCACAGCTGCTTTGCCCTTCATCCATTCGCTCGAACATTCAGACACACAAGCCGTCAGAAGCAACACGGGGTTAAACGTCTTGCCCAGGGACACACTGGCATGTAGACTAATGCTGTGATTACTCCTCAGGTTTTCCAGTAGTATTTATCCTGCTACCTCACACTCTCTTGGCAAAAACAAATCACACGAGTCAAGAATAATAAGAATGAACATGATATCGGTCCAAAGCGGTCAAAGAGTAGAAAACTTTCTGCTATTGACTGCTGACATTGGCTGTTTTGGACCTTGAAGGATGAGCCAGGCTAAAATGCGTGATTTGAAAAACACTGCAGTGTCATAGGTGAGAGTTCCCCATGTTTCACCGTTTTTATTTCATGATGAATAGGACTGTGTTTTTGGAGCCGGGGGTCAGGCTTTCATTCTTCGTTCCATGCTGCCAGAGATGTCTCACCTCAGGAGTGCGCTGCTGGCTCTGTGTACACTGGTGAAGATGTTTATGGAGAAGCAGGAGTCACTGAAGTTTACTTCGCTTAAACTAGGGAGCGAGTCGACGTGGTCATAGGATGTGACTAAAGCTGCTATTCAAGTGTTGCAATATGTGCGGCACAGCTGCAGCAGTTTTGTGCGATGCATGTTCCTCCGCCTTTCTTTTTTTTACGTCCCGACTGGGAATCAGATTTGAACTTTACGTCGGTGAATGCTCCTGTTGGTTTGATTTTCTGTGAAAACGGGAACGTCAATTTCACAGTCATCTGTTGCTGTTACTTCTGCTCCGTTTCGCTTCTGTGGCTGGATGCGCGGCAATAAAAGCTAGAAACATTGGCATGATTTATGGCGGAGCTTAAGACTGCAGGGAAGGGATGCACGTGGAATTAATATTACAGAAATGTCCTGATTTCAGCTTAGGTATTACATTCATATAAATGGAGATGTGTGCTTTTCCTGCATGGATGCACCTCCTGTGAAAATGGAGCATTATACAGAGTGAACAGCAACAGTAGAATCAATAGGGGGTGCTGCAATAGAGTGATCGGGTGAGAGCTGAGTGATCACAGGCTTATCTGCAACATGAAGAGACGGCAAGATTGTTGTGTGTGTAAAATGCATTTCATTAAAACGCATTTGTGTCTCTTCCGGCGTGTGATGTTTATATATCGCCCACTTCTAATGCACAATTTCAATTTGTGGCACCGCTGCTCAAGACGCCACAACTAACAGCACTACCTTGACCGATAGAATGCTCCGTTTGTCAAACCACCAATATTTGTTAGTAAAAGCCAAGGATCATGCAGTTTTTATTATTATTATTATTATTATTATTATTATTATTGTTCATATACAGAGTTCATCCCATGAGTTTTAATACACATCACAACGTATGTGTTCGGGAACACAGGAAATGATTTGTCGACCAGGGAGAGAGGAAAGAGCATATTCACTGCTGGGTGCTTATATAACTTAAAAACATGGTGAGGTAAGTCACTTCGGAATAACTGCTGTTATTCTATGTGAAGGACCGTAAAGTGTCCTACATTTTGACTTTTACTGCAAAGTTTTCAACGCCTTTGTCAAACTTTTAAAGGTTAACTGCTGCTAACTACTGGTAACCAAACATGCACCAGAGTCTCTTGTGATCAACATGCTGCCTAATTCAAATCAAACTCCGGCAGATCGTCTTGAAACTTGTGGACGAGTTGGACAGTAAATGAAACATCTTTTTGAAGGATCCATTTAGCACAGTGTCCACATCTCACATCAGGCAGCGCGACAAGGAATTACACCTTTTTTCTACTCATCTCGCTGACGTGCCTTTGATTTGCTGCTAATTTGCTGATAGTCATTTGTCACACGTCTTTATGTGCCTCTACGATCTCTACTTTTCCCTTAACAACCTTCTTTATTCACCATCGTGGGCCAGACTGATGAACAAACCTGCCTCTTTTTATGCAATTCCATTTTTTTTTCCTCTCCGCCTTGTCACTCTTCATTTCTGTCCTCTGATGTCACTCTGTCCTTTCACTCTTTGCCCTTCACAGTTAATTGCATTCTCAGTGTCTCCTGTCTGTTGCCCATCTCCCGGTTTCCCTCTGTCCTCCCACCTTTTCTCCTCTCGCCCAGACATTTTTGAGGAGCTTTCCATGCCAAAATGTCAACTCCTAAAAGCTTTATGTTGCTTGAAGGGGGCAAGCAGTCGCAACATGAACATAACTCAGGGTCACAGACACAGATGGATTGTCTCGAAAATATGCTTTTTGCATTTTTTTGTCCCAGCACATCTATTCCAGTATGTCAAATTATGTCTGGTTGAGACTTGTGGAAAGAAAGTCTCAGCTGTATAACGTCACTGACAATGAGCGGTTCCTTTTCTATACGTCGTCCATAATTCACCTCACATTCCCCTTGCTGTTTACCAGGTGTCCACATTATCATTCCCGATATGTTCGACCTTTTTTTCCCCCCCCTCACAAACACTGACATTTAGAGTGACGCACTAGAATATATTTGGCTCCGGTTCCCCACATCTGACGCTCTCACAAAGCACCAATGTGTCTGTAAATGTGCCTGCAATCTGTCATGATAGTGCCATAGATTGTGATCTTTTTATTCATGCAAACCTTTTGGGTTTGTTTTTTTTCACTGCATAGACGGCGCATGTCAAAGAAGACACTGTAAAGGTCAAGGGATAATTTGACATTTGGGCAAATAAGATAATCTGCTTTTATTGCCATGAGTCAGATGTGGGAGATGGATGCCATTCATATGACATACGGTAAATGTATCTTGAGCAAGGAGACTTATATTAGCACAGAGACTAAAAGAGATAGAAAGGGATGCCTAGAGGAAACAGTTCACCTCTACTTGGTTCCTTAAGCTTCTGCTTTTCCTGTTCTGACCCTGACCTGCATCTTGGACGATCGTATGTAGAAAGTTCTAAGTACAGGTGTGAATGCAGAGATCCACTCCCTGGCCTCTGACTCGCTGCACTTTCCCTCTTCTTGTTAGAGTTTCCGCGCATTGATTACTCTGTGGCCACTTCCTCAATAGCAACAATGACCACCAAATATTGATTTTTCGTGTTCAGCGTAGACCTGCATGCACCACATTGATTTCACTCACAAGACAGTGGTTAAAAATTAGACACAGCCGTTTAGGCCAGAGCAGGTTGCGTGTGTGTGTGTGTAACACTGGCAATTTGATTTATTACGATGTCCGAACCAGACTACCTGACCGCTCATTGATTTCCTTTGCCGTTCGGCTGTTTTTTCCGTCCTTATTTTTGTGTGTATTTCAAGTTTCCCCATGACTCACAGGGCGGTGTGTAACTCCAGGTGAATCACCCACAACTAAGCTAACATTTAAACATTGTGTGGTTTTCTCCTCTCTCTCACCTTGCCCGGATTCTTAAATTGGCACAAACATACTCTCCGCATAATGTCTGCGAAACGTCAATAGCTTGTGTCTCCTGGTTCTTAGAATTCATTTTATTTGCACTCACACCAATTAGTGGTGGTGAATTTGAGCTCTGCATTGAACTCATCTTTTTCACACACGAGCAGTGAACACACACACATCACAGAGCAGTGGGCGACATTTATCCGCACCCGTGGAGCAATGGTGGTTGGGCACCTGTCCCGGGATTTAAACCGGTGACCCTCCAGTTACAAGCTCAGTTCTTTTCGTTTAGTACTAAATCGCACCAAAACAACGCGTGATACAAACAAAACTGAGGCAAATACAGAATACAACTCTGTGCCGTTTCCATTAAGCGTCTTTGGTGCATGGCAAATGTGTCCTTCAGTAAGAGCATGTCAGAGTAAATGGTTCAGGCTGACTCTCTGCGTGGTCTAAAAGGGCTTCTGGGGCTTCACAATGATGCTTAAGGGGCTTGTTGTGCAAAGAGAGAGTGATCTTCAGCGTAGCTACTCCATTATACAAAAAGGCTCTACTCTTCCATCCTAATCTTCCTCCTTTTTGTCACTGGTTTCACTTCCTATCGTTTAGGAAACATGTGCTTGTGTTAATTCAGTGCTGCCTATATTGCTCATTTCTTGCTCCTTTATATTTTTTACCATCATGTCACAGTCGGCGATGGGCAGTAACATCAGTCCTCAGTATTTTATTACTGTGATAACTTAAGTGTTAAGACTAATGACTTCAAAACAGTAGTACAATTACTAGTTACTGTGATATTTTTCTTTTTTTTTTGTCCTTTGGAGGCAGAAAACTGTAAAAGAAATTGGAAGAGACTGATTCTTTGCTTTGAGAAGCTGCCAGGTTTGCTGCTCTGCAGTTTGACTGCTAATTTTTGTCTCAAAGTGGATTCAGCTCCAAAACAAACTTCCCTTTTTGACTGCATTTATTCAAGTAAAATAGTAAAATAACAAGTATGTACCCTATTACTTTTCATACCATGTAATACGTGTTAGCAGAAGCGGTAATACATAATAACATTGCTCTTTAAAGGATTATTAAAAAGCAATAAAAAGGGATGTCCCAATCATGGCCTGAAGTGTTGAATCAGAGCCAATCACCCTCTCACTCCAGCTGCTGGGCTTTACACACAAACCACCTGTCAGGAATATCATTATTATTATTATTATTATTAATAATAAAGAAAATGATGGGGGGGAAGTGGTGTACAATGCAGTTCTGTTATTAAGGCAAATACAAGTATTGGGACTCGGTATGGGCAGATACACAGTAGTAAGAAGATGAGATTGGGATGGGAGAAAGCTGATTTAGAGCAGTCCTGTGTTGTTTTTTGCCACTGTGCATCGGTGATGTGATGACAGCATGTTTTCCTCTGGCCCTGCCCGGTGCTCTTTATCTCGTTCTGTGAGAGCAGCTTGTAGCACCCAGACACTGTCCACTCCCTGACCCAACAACGTGGTTCGAGAACACAAGGGAATTGTAGTCAGTGGCTGAAGTCCAGCCACAAAATTCTTCTTTAATTGCTTTCCCATGGCGCTCAGCTGCAGGACTCATCCCTTTCAATTGCACACGGGTGCAAGTGGAAGTGAGTGATGTAGGACAAGTTACGTAACCGAGTCGGATCTGTACTGAATGCAGATGTGGAGCTTTTAAAGTAGTAAATAATGGAAAAATGGGAAAATCCACATTCAAACATTTAGTTAGGGAGAAAAAAACAAAAGGAAATATTGACAGCTTTCTGTTGAATAGAGAATTTTAACACGTATTGGGGTTTGCTGTCATTTTTTCCCATTCTTAGCGAAGGTTGAGAGGGGAGACCTCCTGGGAAAGTATCCTCCCTCAGTGATAATTGAGAGCATACTATGGAGGAAGAATGCTGTACACTTTCCTTCTTTTTTCTTTCTTGGAAATAGAGAAAAAAACAGAAGGAGTTATCTTTAGGATGTGAATAATGAGGTGCAGGTGGAGAAAAGGAATCAAGTCACCTACGACAGCGCAGGCCTCAGCTCAACACTTTTTCCTGATGATCTTCACCGGGTGTTTTTGTCAAAAGATGATCTCAGTTTGTTGGAGTTTATTTCAAAACGAAACATAAAAGCAACTTTGTGGAGGAAAGTGTTGAAAAATCAGACTATTATTTTCGATATTTGGCACGATAACCAATATCAGTCATTTTAGGCCTTTTGCTATGGTTACTGTGAGGCTATTAACACATTTTTGCTGAAGCCAATACTCTTCTCCCATAAAGAAGAAATAAAAAGCCCACACACTTCCTGATTATAGCTTACATTTTTACAGTCCGTGCATAGTAAAGCATGTGATATATGTGTTTTGGATTGTATCTGTCCAATATCCAATCCAGTGATTATGACCAGTATCAAACATCGTGTCTCATCCCTCGTCTTTTAGACAATGCCACTGTCTCCAAGTCATACATCATAACAGGTCTTGTTTTGGTCTTGTAGACCTTCTTTCACTTTTGCTGCTGTCCTTCTGTCACACATCACCCTGCCTGCGCTCTCTTCCTCACCTCTCTTGTGTACTGTCCCAAACTCATCAAAACTCATCCACTTTCTCTACCTCTACTCCTTGCATCTTCTCCGTACCACCTGTCTCACTGTCATTCACACACACAGGTCTCGCTGCAATGACCTTCACCCCGCTTCTCTCCAGTGCAGACCTTCACCTCTCCTCCAGGCTCTCTTCCACCCGTCCCTTACTCTCACCACAGATTACATTATCGTCTGTAAACAACGCAGTCCACGGAGACTCCTGCCTGACCTCATCTGTTGACCTGTCCATCACCATTGCAAACAAGAAGGCACCCAGAGCTGATCCCTGATGTAAACCCACCTGTCACTAAAAGCGCTCACCTCACCAGTGTCTCGCTGTCCTCCTCATGCAGAACCAGCAAACATTCTCTGCCTCCACAAAGACACCGTGCGACTTCTTCTGACCTTCTCTATACTGCTCCATCAGCCCTCTCAAAAGCAAACACCACATCTGTGTTAGTCTTTCTTGGCATGAACCTGCCAACTTCAACAACTCTTCCTCACATCTTCATGGTGTGGCCGATCAACTAAATACCTGTAATTACTTTACAAGGTCGGTACCACTACACTTTTTTCCCCCTTTACCTCAGGCATTTTCTCGCTCTCCCAGATTGTGTTAAACATTCTGGTCAAAAAGTCCACTCGCTGCTCTCTCTCCGAGACATCTCCATACCTCCACAAGTACTGTACATCGTCTGGATCAACTGCCTTTCCACTCTTCATCCTCTTCAGAGCTCCCTTCACTTCCTCCTTAATAATCCTCTGTGCTTCCTGAGGCACTATCTCCCCTCCGTCTGTCCTCCTTTCTCTCTCCCTCTCCCTCATACTCCTCGTTCATCGCGTCCTCAAAACACTCCTCCCACTTTCTCGACACACTCCGTTCACTTGTTAGGACATTACTGTACTTAATTACTCTCACCTGCTGCGCGTCCTTTCCAGCTCTGTCGCTCCGTTTGACCAATCGATGCAGGTCCTTCTCTCCTTCCTTAGTGTACAGCCTCTCATACACCTCACTATCAGCCTTTGCCACCTCTCTTTACTGCATGCTTACACTCCCAGTACTCCCGACTACATAATAACATATATTATACTGTAAATAATTATACCGCGTTGCCATGAATGCATATTTGAGCAATTTATTCAAAAACTATAGTTAGGTGGTAAGTCGTGTGTTCATTTGGTCACTAAGCATTAAATACATGCGTCTCTGTCGACGTGGACACCAAGAGTGTAATATTTATCTGTCAGATAAGCGTTGAAATATAATAATCCATGTTTTTAATTGCTAAATGAATGCTTTGGTACTTGGGAAACAAGTGACATTTTAACGAGTCGATCCTTCCACATGAAGCAGAGCAGCGGAAACACTTCATATTGTCTTCATGTCGATAGCTAATTCGGAAAGTGCTAATGGATTATTACTATGACGAGGCGGACCGCGACGGTGACAGTGCGGAACATCAGACACATCAGTGTACATCCATCCACTGATTAGTTAATAGTATGGCAATTTGCAGTGTACTTTGCTGCCTGGACTCTTCCTGGGCTCTAAATGGTTGCCATGAGCATAACCCAGATAATGGTAATGGTATCAGACAGAGAGGAAATGGAAGACAGAGAGAGACTCTCTTCACCTCTGTGAATATATGTGGGAGCATGTGTGTGTGTGTGTGTGTGTGTGTGATAGCCACGTGTGTTAATACATGCGTCCTCTCCAGCCAAACCCCGGGTGCAGATGAACACGGACGTTCATTGGGATGAACCACTTTGAACTCATCAACCAAATGCATGCACAGGCAGATCAATTGAAATCAGGAGTCATTATCTCATTGATACCTATTTTTAGAGCCGTGATATCACCAACCTTTCAGTTAATTGGCATTTGCATTATATTGCTCATATGCTCTCTATTGTTGATCATGAGTGCTGATGAAGTAGCCTCTCCACGAGCGGTTTCCTCAGAACGATCCTATATCCATCACTTTCTAAACTAAAAGTATAAATAATATAAAATAATCCTCAAAGACACTGGCTGATACAGTTTGTACCTGATGGAAAGGTGTTAAGCGACATGGCTGATGTATTTGGACGGTACAAGGCAACACAGCGTGGGGTTTGATGCTGTCTAGATTTCACATAACTCAAAGCATGATCACATGACATGACACTATACACGAATGCAATGATGAAAAATTGAAGATGTTGTTTCTAATCATTCATCGATTAGAGAACGATTGATTATTCAGCCGTAACCCAGCCACACACTTATATCTTATATCTTCTGTCTTTCGCTGTGAAAATATCAAATGTTGGACACTATCCTTCGACTTCTGAAGGACAAGGAATAACATTTTGTGAAATTTGCTTAGTCACAAATTCGCAGACAGTAAGATTGGAGGGACGTGTGGTCAGGAGAGGAATGTGAGGATAACTTAGTCCACTTAATTAGTTTTCATTCAAAATCCCTCAATTTGCACTTTTCCTGTTCAAATACTGTTCGTCCTGTGCTCTCCCTCAAACACTGGCCGGATGCATGCGTGCCTGTTGCCGTCTCTCCGTGTCTGTCGCCAATATAAGGTTTGCAGACACGCTTATTATGCGCGCGGACTTTCCACAGTCTGGCTATTATCTTTAATGAATGTGTGTGACATATACAGTAACTTGACACACTTTCTTAGCCAAATATGTACCTTACCAATGTGTGTGTAAAGAATACTGATGAGATACGGAACATAACCAGTAGTCAACTTTTTTGGGTTCATATATTTGGTGAAAACAAGATGTGGGTTTGCAAGGTTTTATACACCGTTGCGTTTAACCAGTGCATGCATTTAATACATATACATTAACCCTTTCACATCTCAAGCCTTTTTTTACTTCTTTTAACCATAACCGTAAAAGTTAAACCATAAAATGTCCTGTGAGTTAAGTGCGTTTGCCCATTTTTCCAGAATAACTTTCAATATCTGGCAGTTATTAACAATTCACTATGTGTTAAAGTAGTGTATTAGCAATTTAAAAAGGCCCTTTACCTAACAATGTAAAGGGCAAACTTTAAAAAATATTCTTTAAATACTGGAAAGAGAGTGAGGGATCACCACTATTTTAAAGTGCAGTCAATAATCCGTGCTCTGCCAAAGCCATCCTAATGTGGTCTTACTGTAGGTGCCAAGGCGTGAGCAATTAGAGGGTGTGAAAAACTGCCTCCCCACTTTACATTATATATTTAGCGTAAATTAGAATTGCAAATGTCTTAAATACTGCACAGCTGTGGACGGAGGGCAAGACGTACAGTCAGAGAACAATCGAGCTTGAATCAGAGTTGCGGAGTAGGCAATCAAGAGACATTTGCTTTGCCAGTCATAGGAAAGTTGTACTGAAGTTGCAAATAAAGCAATTATATAAATGTGCAGCAGCGAGAAACGGCTACCTGGAATAGATATTGTCACATTAAGGATACGTGCACTTTCCACCCTCAATTAGATGAGCTGATGCGGGACAATAAAATTGGCTTGGTGACGATTCAGGAGCCGCATCAATGAAGGTTTGGATTCATCCCACTTCACTCAGCTCAGACAGCAGCGGCACTTACACCCGTCATTATCTGCTACCTCCATTTTATATATATATATATATATATATATATATATATATATAAATCTTTGTTGTTTCTGGGGGTTTTTCTGAGTTCACCTGTCAGATGATGATAATTGTATCTTGACAAGAAAAGGCTTTCAGGTGTCTGATTCTGAGGCATTTAATGTAAAATTATTTTTGATGTGAGCGAGTATGGGCTGCGCCTTTGCAGCGTCCTCATGGACACTGGCACAAAAAGAAATCTGAAATGAATTCACTGGGAAAACAGTGAGTCTGTTCTTCACGTTGTTCCGACTAAAGGCCCCTTGGTGTTTCCAGCCGTCTTCATCTGTTAAGAGTTTTGTGCATCGTTACAGATCAAATTATCGTATTAAACACTAACAATGTGAACAATGCATCATTTCTTCTGCTTCATGCGGATCATTTCTTAACGACTCTTTCGTAATGGTGCCGTTGGCTCTGCGTCAGGTGTGCTGGAGGCCTCCGAAGGTGACATCACAACAACATCTCAGCTCAACAGTGAGTGATAATTAGCGGTGAGGTATTTGGTTTAGAAATGGCACAGGTGGCATGTTCTTTTAACATGTAATATTAAACATCTCTATATATAATTAAACAATAAACACATTTTTAGGCCTTTCCACATGTAGTAATACCACTAAATCAGGTCTAAATCTTGTCTTTTTCTTGTTATTTGTCCCCTGTTACACATTTACCGTAATTAAAATTCAAGGCTTCTCAGGAGAAACAGCAAAGCAGTTAGCCCCGCAGTAAATCTGTTTTACCAGACAATTGGTTGGTAATATGGCAACATTTCAAAGTAAGAAGATCCATCTATAGGCACATTAAAAAAATAAATAAATCAAATACATGAAGACAACAAAGATATTTTACCACAGTGAACCAGAACTGAACATGTTTTAAAAAAGCATATGTGATGGAGAGCGTAACCTTAACCTTAAGGACCTTAACCATAACCAGTTAATGGCTCACCCGAACCTTAACCTCATCACAATTTAAATCTTAGCCCCAAACGTAACTAGTTCTGCCTCATTAGGGAACCGGGTTTTGGTCTCCATGAGGACTACTGGTCCTCACACGATCAGTGTTTGTGCCAGAAAAGGTCATAAAGAGGAAAATAATACGTACACACACACACACAGTATAAAGAAAGACTCCCAGAACACCTTTTCTCTGCTGTCATCCCTGCAGATGTGCCTGGAATGGTGATATTTACAGCACAATAGACATTTTGTGTGGAAGTAAACTTAGTATTAGTTTAGAAAGATGCTTTCCAGCCTTCATGGAAATATGTTTTTTTGTGTCTGCTAAAGATTTTTCTTTGACGGAAACACACAAGCAAACAATGGCACAGACAGAAACTAAAGTATTTTGTATTCAGTATATCGGAATTTCTCCAACGCATCTGTATATGAGTGCGTGTTTCGCAGGCTTTATTTTCCGGGCTTATTGGATCGTGTAAGACTTATAAACCTTTTAAGGCTCTGTTAAACGTGCTTATCCTGTGTACCTGCTGTGTCTTTTTTCTCTTTTTATTGTTTGTTCCATTCACATCCCTGAGCTGCCGATCATTTACCGTCCACATAAGAGCCGTTTCTCTTCTGCTGCTTTTTGAACCGCCTTGTTTGAGTTTGAGATCCAGTCGCTGGATTAAGTGTGATCTCTGCCCTCGGGGGCCTCTGATCTCATCCTCTCGCATCCATTTTCACTTTGACTGCGATCCCTGATCCGGAGGGGTTTACCTTTTATCTTTGATTTGTAGCACCACTCCTCTGCTAATGCCTCGACGAGCTGATCTGTGCAGCCATGTTCTACCTGCTGTCCGCTCGTTGCCCATCGCTCGCTGCACTCACTGTTGTATACCCTGCGTTTTTCTGCAGTTTGGCATCCATAATGTTGCATTACTGTCTGTAGCCTCTGTGTGGGGCTTTCATTTAAGACATAACCTTTAATCTCGTTCAAGTGAAGGACTCCTAGAGGGCTCTGCTTGCAAAGCTACGCACACAGCTCATAATTCCTGCAACAGGAACGAGGGGGAAAAATCCCAAGGACCTCAGTGATTCAGTTTATACTCACTACTAATAATACATCTTACGTTCTCTTAAAATAAAAATGGTATATGATTCAAGAGAAGTGTTTGGTAATCGGGGGAAATAAGCCCTTTCCCTCATCCTATCCTCATAAAGCAGACTTTTTTACTCTGTTACAATTCCTGTCATAATCATTTTGACTGCCACAGAAGTCACCTAAGTAAATGCTCCAAAACATCTGTGACAAGACAAGTTTCAGTTTAATATTCCCTGTCAATTCACTAATCAATAAAAAACATGATGCAGCATCACTGAAGTAAAAAAAGTGAGGTTGATTATGTGAGAAACCATCAAAAACTAAATATTTTTACAACAAGGATGAGTACTTAATAAGATAAATGAGAAAGTATGAAGTCTGGGAGAGATATGCTGCGTCCTAAATTGTAGAGAAGCACCCTGCAACTGTGTCTCAACAAATAACAGCTTGATCCCCTGAACATACCCTTAATTCTGTGGCAGATGTCTGCAAGTGCCTGGAAAAGTTGACACCACTTCTGAGAGGCTGACACATAATCGGTTCAGGGAGGGAACTGCTTATTTGACAGAACAACGTTATAAATTTAAGGAGAAAATGTTGATGAATCCATTCATCGTCTACTGCTTTATCCTCCACAAGAGGGGGGAGTCACGGGGGAGTCGGAGCCAATCCCAGCTGACATAGGGCAACAAAAGCAGGGTACAATCCTGGACAGGTCACCAGTCCAGTCCAACATACAGAGATGAACAAGTGTTCACTCTAGAGCTGAAACAATTAATCCATGAATCGATTATTAATCGATTACTAAATTAATCGACAACTATTTTGATAATCGATTAATCGGTTTGAAGCTTTTTTTCACGACTGAAACCAGATTTCTGATTGTTTAAGCTTCTTAAATGTGAATATTTTCATTTCTTTGCTCTGGATAACGAAGAAATCATCACAAGTTAATCATTCTGGTTTGTTGACAAAACAAGACATTAGAGAGCATCATCATTTCCAGGTTTGATGAACACCGCTCAACATTTTTTAATCGTCAGATCAATCGATTATGAAAATGATCGTTAGTTGCAGCTCTAGTTCACTCTCACAAGGAGACAATCTGCCGATACTCACAGCATGAAATGCACATTACGTTTATAAATGAAGTGTATATGATAACGGCTACGTCTCGTTAGTATGTGTGGTACTCAAGATTCCCCATGTGGCAAGTCCCAGAGAAGTAAAGCTATGTAAATGCAGACTCACACAGTAATGACAGCAACAGCTGTCGTCAAGAATGCTCACGGTCTCCTGATGCCAGGACTGTTGTGATTATGGCCTTTCTTGAACTGTTTTCTTCAGTGCCCTCAGTGCACTTCAGAATTATGATGTGGAAATTGACTCGCTAACCAAAAAGCATCCCAGCTGTGACCCTGGGGATTTGGTGACATTAGTGTGAATTAATCACCTGTATGCAAATCAGCTTGAGCATCGAAAGCCGTATCACACTTGTGTTCTCCTTTTGTTATCCTGTATGTGTGACACTGTTTAATATCTGATTATGATGAACTGAAATGTGTTGTATTATATTATTTCTAAAAAGCTCTCTCAAGGCTTTTGGGGAGAACTAAGTTATACAATAACAATTATGCCTTAATCATTTGTATTTTAGACTCCATGAAAACTAGAGCTTTATATTAGGTTTAACCTAAAGATTAATTTTAATAATCTTTATCCTTTTAATGGAAGTCATTTAGGGTAAATACATTTTAGGTAATTGGAAAAAACAGACGTTTCAGTTGCGTGTGTGGTTTCAGAAAAGCTGCATGCTATACTTCCCGAAAAGCAACTTGATAGTCTTGGTCATCTGGCCTCTAACTCCGTCTCCTCCTTTATATGCAGATTTAAATTATATTCACCTATGTACACCTTCAGATTGTAACCCAGGCTTTCTTCAAAAACAACAAACAAACAAACAAACAAATACTGAATCAGCGTAGTGCTCATTTGGGTTTTCTTTCCCGTTTATCATGCAATACATAAAGGTGTTGGAACACTCGTTACTTGTTGTTTGCTGAGGTATGATCCCCAACACACTGTTGAAAAACAACAGAGAAGACCTGACATTGACGTGAACTGGGAATTGGGTTCGTTCCGCTGTGAACTGGTCTGAGGCACACGGGGAATCCTGTGGATCGTTTGAGTCTGCATATTAATGCAAAGACCACCATGACCGTAGCCTTGACACACAGACAGTCAGACAGACAGAGGGAAGGAAAGAAAGAGACAGAGAGCAGGAGAGTGGGACTAAGGAATGGAAGACGTTTCCAAAAAAGCTGAGCATAATGGGTGCAGGTCATGCCAGGATGTATATGGAGCATGTAATTGAATGATGGAGTCGAGTTCACTTTTGGTGATTGAGTATGTACTGAAGAACATGACCTGATTCTGCAGCTGCTCTCCCCGACAAGGCATTGTATCATCTTTCAGCTCTTTGTTTTAATTGTTACGGTTAATGATTTGGAGTTTTGGGTCACTTATACAAGCCTTCATTTGGCTAAGGTCATTAAGGAATGAGAAAATGGGAGTCTCTGAAATGCTGGAAGTTGTTGTTGGCGGCGCGTTCATTTTCAATACCGCATGATCACATTCGCAAGAAGCCAAAATTGCGATTGTGTCTGAAATATGATTATGAAGTCCTTCTGGATTTATGATGTCCACTAGAATTGATACACCTCGCCTCTCCTTCAAGAGGCTTCTTCAATTCTGCATGACTGAGATCCTTCACAGATATTGAGCCACCTTTCTTTACTAAAGCTGCTGCGCTTCCTCAGTCATGTCAAATGTCTCATACAGATTTTAGACTGATTACAGACTCAGAGTGTGCCCGATTTAAAATCACCAACCAATGAGAGCGAGTTGACAGCGAGAAATGAATTCTGAGTACTTCTGTATAAACAAGGTAACTTGTACCAAGCCAAGTTGTTTTTTCACGGTTTTTCTGGGTTTCTCAGCACAAAACATTGCATGCACAACTAGCTATTAATCAGACAGTCCACCTCTATGTCTGTTGACATTGTGAAGTCACGTTAAATTACACGAGTTTCTGTGAGATCACAAATCCCTGGAATATCCTCCCTGAAATGGTTTGATTAAAATGCCAAGTGTGTGGTCCTGCGTCTCGTCTGGATTGTCTCGTCTGTGCTTTCTCAGGATTAAAACACTGAGAAGTTTGCTGGGTCCGCGGTCTCCCACGTTTCTTAAAATCAGAAAGTCCGATTTGAAAAGCCTCTGGAGTACGGGGCAGGCTTAAGACATGAAAACAAAACACTGCTATACTGTGCGACACAGAGAGAGTCGGGTGGAGCTAATGGGCTTAATCTGCTTTGTGTGAACTAATTTGTCAATGGTTTGAACAGGCATTTGTTTATATTTGAAAGTCACCTACTGCAGCTTTAGCTGTAAACCTGTGGTGCATTATTTTGTGTCATAAAATGAAAGAGAAAATGAGAAAAGGGGAGAGATACTCGAGCTCAGGATAATAGATTAGACTCACCAGAGGACGGAGTGATAATGTTTCTGCATGCTTGCTAAATGTGTCACCTTTAATGGTCATAATACTGGATGACTCTCAGTGCAATGTTTACAGCTTGACTCACTGCCATGAAGTGACCACCAATAGAGAAGCATGTTTTATTTATAGCAGGCAAAAAAACACACATCCGTCCAGGACAGATTGCTAAATGTACCAAAAATGAAAAATTGGGGTTGCGACAGCCAAGATGCAAGGGCAAACCTAACCACAGCTGAGTTATTAGCTGTTGGAGTTGAAGAATGGCCCTTGAGGCTCAAACCTGTTCCATGTAGTCATAGGTGAGTGAAGGAAAGAGTAAGCAGGCTCCTACACGGGATAAGTAACTTGTGATGTATGTCACTTGTACCGAGAGGGATTCTACGCCACTCAGACGAAAAATGAAAAGGAGAGTGGAGTTTAAAGGCAGCGATAGGTGCTTGATTACCCCCCCACTGCATCTGGAGAATGTCTCGACCTGAGATGTGATGAGCTCCCTTTTTAGCTTTTTCTGTCTGTGTTTCCCTCCTTAATCTCCCTTTAAAAAAAAAAAAAATCCCATTTATCTCACACCTGCCCGTTCAATTTCATTGTCGCCATGGAGCACAGGTATGTGACAGGTATCAGAGCTCGGAGCCAGTGTGAGTCCTGATTATTATGAACAGTTGAAACAAAGCACACACAATGCTGTGTCGTTTCAGTGACCTCAAACATAAATTCCTGCTTCTATATCAGCTTAAAATGTCACACAAGAGATCCATCTTTTTGAGAACGATGCTCAAGTGCAAATGCTGAAAGACAGAATTCTGCTTCAGGGTGAGTAGCAGGACTTATTCTCTCGTCAACGCCAGACAAAAAAAAGTAAATGAAATAGCTTTTATGAAAGGGTGGGGGGCAGTGGTGACCTTTGGTGCCACTTAGAATAAAATCAGCTCTGTGCTCTTACTGGAAGATAATCATGTGCAAAATTTTGAGAAAATAGCTTAAATAGACCAAACCGGGACTAATCAATCCGAGACTATGAAGACTTTGTGCATTCAGTTGCGTCTTAATTTGTTAATCCAATGTGGAGATGGGTAAGCTTGTCATAACCAGTTTGGTTTCCCACTGGTCGACCATCATCACAAACTACAGTAAACCAGGCCTCACTGTTCTCTCACTAATGCAGGGCCGTAACTTCAGTATTCTAATCATTATCATGCAAAACAAACAGCCGAAAGGGCTTTTCAGGAGTGCATTCAATTTCATTTACACATGTATCATACATTTGTATCACAGTTTCTTACAAGTGCTAAATCTGTAATAAAGTAGAGGAGATGGGGTGAAATAGTGCTCTGACGCACGCTTAGAGGGGTTTGGAGGAGAGGAAGTGCTCCTGCAAGAGATTAGTTTACAAGCGGTTCTTGAAGAGACGGAGTAGTCGCTCAGCTGCGTGTGCTTTGTTTCCCTGCATATCTATTGGCAGACCTCACACAAACGTCCACTAATATTAGCCACCATTAATAATTACTGTCGGGGCTCTGTCTGTCACAGTTTTGCTCCAAATGCTGAGATAATTACTAATTATCTTTGCTTGACAGAGTCTGTTTTCATATCAAGGACGCAGCAGTTATAATAACATCGCATTGTTTCTGTTCACAAAGATGAGGCCGAGGCAGAATAATGACATCACCGACAACAACAAAAATGGCCAGTGAAGTAACACAGGCAAACTCCTATAATGATCAGAAGCTGGATCCTTTAAAGTCAGGTGAGGCTCTCCTATACTGTCAAGTAAGTCAAAGTACGACAGGCTTCTTTTGCCTCGAGGAGAATATGTGCTGATAGATTGTGTGGAGGAGGTTCAGGTTGAGTCAACCGTCCAGCTCCTGGAGAAACTACTCCCATGCTCTCATGTCTGATATACAGCCCTGAAGTTCTCCTTCACTTTGGAGTTCAACTTTATACCAGATGAAGTTTAACATTTGGAACAAAACATATCGAACTACAAGACATGATCCGTTTGTAAGAATATTTGAGCTGCATGATCACAACTCCCTTTAATGTGAACTACAAGCACTGTAGATCTAAACACCGGTGTCCGATGCATCCGCTGCTTTTTCCTTCAAGTCATTTAGGTGCAGCGCTGTGTCTCGTGTGATTGTCCTGTCACAGGCAGCGGAACAGGCGCCAGGACATTTCTATACCAGTGTATTCTGTGGGGCACAGACAGATTAGTTGGAAATATGATGTGTCACCACAAAAAAAAAGGGAACCTATTCAGTATTTAAAGGACGTGTCACTGATGTATCTGTTGGATCACCTGGGCGAATGAAAGAGAAAACGCACCTGGAGGACGGAGAGGTGACTGGAGCAGGTAGAGCAGAGCTTTTGAAGGGATGGGGGTCAGGGTGAAATCAAGAGGGAGATGGGGAAAGAAGGTGAGCAAGGAAATAGATTAAAGCAGCAAAGATATATACGTGAGAGAATAGAGGCCAGAGGAAATGAGAACCCAGAGAAGGGTGGGATTTAGGGAAGACAGGGAGGGTAAGGAAATGATGCAAGCTTGTTCTTTTGTACCTTGCCTGGAGAAACCGCTATATACGGTATATTTTTAGGTTGACGACGAAGCAAAAAAAAACACATTAAAGAGTGAAGCTGCAGAGCTTTCCACGCCTAACCTGTTTCACCTCGGTGCTGACGCAGACACAAGGAGGTGTTCACTGTTGTGTGAGAAGTGACAGCGATATGCACGGGTTTGCCGTCATTATGATGCTATTTATATAGCAGGCATTCAGAGAAGCCATGTTTGTCTGATTTTTTTGCTAAATGCTAACCTTAAAAAGTCGGTTGAAAATGTCATTATTTCTTTGGAGAAATCGTGTAATAGTAACTCTTGGCAGCCGTGGGGGAAGTTTGTGCTCTCTGGGCACTTTCTCCAGTCTAGTATTTGCTTTTCCAAAGCATGCTATAGGTTTTTCCTTTCTAAATGGTCTTTTTTTTTCCCCACTTAATTCTGTATAACTTGCCTTCACCTTTTTTTCTGATAGGCTATAAGTCACATAATCATTAGAACATAATGCACAAATATATTATTCAAACCTCTGTAGGAATATAATGTGATTTCAGGCATGGGCAATGTAACATAATGACATGAGATGTTTATAACAGTGTGGCTTTTCTTTAATTAATCCGCTTGCTGTATATCAGTGAGCACGGCTGCTCTGTGGCAATATTGGATTCACATATGATTTCCGCATCAATGTTCTGTCAGGGAGCAAACTTATTTATCAGTGCAGTGCCGGGCGTGTGAAGTGCCACGACTCCTCTTATCCATATGAGGCGTGTACGTCTGTCAGTATTACTAAATTATTAAACACTAAATTATGAAAACACCCCAGGAAATAAAATGTACGACAGGATATTCGTGGTGTTCACAACACCTATTTATTTAAATGTATAGTCTCATGTTTAGATTGTCCTTAACATGTCCAACAATGATTATTTAACCCTTTAACACCGAGCGTAATGAAGACGACACGTTTGCACAAGCGCACTTTGCATTACTGTCATTGCGCGATCGGGAAAATTCCAACGGTTTCTGAAAGCTGGGAAGTTGCACATCAAATGTGCCAATGTGTGGTTATTATGGTCATTTCAGATGCGCTGTTGCAGGAAGCCGGCGAATCAGTGTCTTTGTCACCAGAGAGGAGAGAGCTGGAAAAACGGCTGTACACAAATCTTATTTTAAATATGTTAAACACTGTTCAGATACAAACACAGTGGGGTTTTTTTGTTTTCCTTTATTTTAAATTGTTAATACACTATTTTAACATGCAGTGCATCATAAGTAACTGCCAGATATTGAAGGTTATTCTGGAAAAATGGGCAAAAGCACTCATTTCCTGGCTCTTTTATGGTTAAAATAAGCAAAAAAAAAGGCCAGATGGGTTAAAGGGTTAAACCTCAGTCCATATTAAGTGCCAAAAAGTGACTGCACACTATAACTCTTTATTGCGAGGAGTGATATTGACCAAATTCACTGTACATGCATCTGGCAAACACAGAGAATGTTATGCAGAATGTAAAGGCAATCCGTTACTGTTACAGTTCTATATATACTGCATTATTGTATTCAGAATTATACTCTTAAAAGTACACGTTATCCAAAAATGTACTTAAGTAAATGTAGCTCACCTCTGATAGCACTTACTGATTTCTCATTATGTGTTATATGATCGCTATCTAATATGACGTTAAAACTTTCTACATTCTTTTCTGCAATATTTCCTAATCTCCATAAAATCATTGAAACCGAAGTATTGAAATATAACTTTATTTATAGATCAAAGCCTCTTCACTCGGGCTACTATTGCACAGTAAAAAAAAAACATTTCTCTCTGTGCTGACCCGGATATTATATCTACGAGTAGACCTACGCTCACTTCCTCTGAACTGATGCAATGTTAAATATGGTTATAGTCGTTAAAAAAAGACATACAATGTAGTACTGTACGCGATATAACCTAAGTGAGGGTTTAAGCAGATAATATTTTGTGATGCAAACATTATTCAGTCATGCATTCATCTCAGAAGAAGCAAATGATGTCTAATCCACAGTTTAGTCAGGAGGACGTGAAGTGTTACTGTTAGATGTGCAGGCAGTGAAGAGATTCCTTTAAGATTGTATAGTTTGGCACAAAGACGTGTATGACAGCATTGTGGGTAACGCTCACATTCTGTCCATTTTTCAAAATAATCCGCACTGGAGCTTTTATTGTAATCCAGCTCATTTGTTGCAGCCTGGGAAGAGGACGCCAACCCACGTCCGTATGGCTGCTCCCTTCAGACTGAGTGATGGGGTCTGATGATGGCGGGGGGATCTGCCTCTTGCATCCTTCATCACAAAAATGTGGGTTTTCTTCTGCTGCCAGAGTGATGCAATGATCTCAGAATAGTGCGGAGATGAAAGAGAGGAGAGGGCTAAATTAAGACGAAGGGAAAACATGGGAAGAGGGAGAGAGACTGCGACCGAAGACACGAAATGAAGCAAAAAGATCACATCGACTTAAGTTTATGTCTTTGGCTTTCACAAACTTAAAAATGTACTGTATTTCAGGCCTGACATGACTTTTAAAATGATACATGACTTACTAGTGACGACACTAAAACTCTTTCCAAACTAAAACCATGTCTGTTCATGGTCACAAACAGTCACCACATGAGCTTGTAGTAATTAATGTTGTAAAAGATTATAATTGCCTCGTCATGTGCGCCACAGTGGCTAAAGTGCTGACCAGCGTTTCTGGAGCTATGTACAGTCGTGTATATACTGCGCGTTCAGGCTTTTGAGTGCTTTCCTTTGTCATCACCGCAGGGAGTCTCGTCTCTGTAATGAACTCCACATGCTTCGTGCCACTGTTCTCGTAGCGCGGCGGAACCTAATGGCCCGGAAGAATGTGCCGGTGTCTATGTTTAGCGGCGAACGTAAAGCTAATGGGCAAGGCAAGAAAAGCATAGTTGCATAAAGAGTCCCTGCTGAAATTCAAATATAGCCGGGAGGTTTGAGTTGGAGCGAGGTGTCACGTGTGCAGCATGAGAAATGTATTAATAATGGACTGAGGCTGGTGTGATAATGTGAGAATACTTTCATCTGCCTGCCACACAAGTGTTTTCTCATGTACACATGTCTACATGTCTAGTTGGCTGTTCCAGGGCCAGCTCTACCCAGTGTGTTGCCCGAGGCACGACATGAAAGTATCACCATTCTGGTTTCAAAAGACACACTGAGAAATTCTATTGATGTAATTCAACCTGTTACTCAAAAAGACAGAGTTAGTTTTGTAGTTTGAATGGGTTTAAAATGTGAAGTGCACATTTAACATCACTAGTCGTCTATCCTATACAAGGACTTATTATTGTGGGCCTTTACTGCGTGAAGGACACATTAGAAACAATGCTGCCAACTTAGCAACTTAGCGAGTCTTCAAACCCCTCTGGTGACTCTTTTTCAAAAAAAACAACTACTGTAGGGACAAAATCCCACGTGAAAGCCCCTCCCCCGTCCCAGTGCGCTCACAGGAGGCCCGGTCCTCTCCTAGTGCAGCGTTCCTTCCCACCGGCGGTCCACTCCAAATGAACCGTGCATGCATAAAGCTACCGCTAAAATTGTATTTGTCTAAAACAAATCCCTGCAGTAAAAAAAAAGGAAAAAGAAAAGAAAATCAATAAAAATAATTTAAAAGAAACTCCGCTTGAGCGTCTCTTCTGGGTCAGAGAGTTGGAATTGTGACTTAAAATGACATTTACACATATTCCACTTCTTGTCTCTTCCAGACGTTATTCCTCTCTCCGACAGCAAACCATTACAATTACATACACAAGGCCAATCATGCAGAGTAGGTGATAGTGTCACCTAATTTACTGCTTCGAGAGACTTCTTTCCTCACTGGCCACACTGGTCAGACATCCAAGCCGTTTATCTGTTGTTGCTGGACTTGCAGAAACATGGATCTCACTTTTCGACTCATTCATATGCTCGTGCTCACCCGGAGGCGATTATCTGACGATCGACCGCGGTGAATTCTCTGCTTTAGCATAATGATGGTTTTTACAGATAGACTTGTGTTTAGATCCATACGTCGTCTTTTGTTATGCATTTGTCCCTGATTGGACTTTTTTTAAATGTTTCTTTGGGTTTTCTTCTCTTGCTTCTTTTCAAAGCAAAGCTATGGAATGGTTTGGGCAGGCACGGTCCACATGGGTAAACTGTAAACGCTGTTATTGTACTGGAAATAATGAGCGCGGTTCAGATGTGGACTCAAAACAGCTGAGCAGAAACAGTGAGAGGCACCGGGGTTGAGATTCTGTGAGCAATAGGCCCTGAAATTGAAAAAAAATACAGTTTCTTTTTCAGGGGTGAAACCATTCATCTTCAACAGAAAAGCTCCCTTTTATTCTTTGTCCATTAATATATTATTTTCTCTTTTTTTTTTTTTTACTGTTGATTCATAAATGTTTATTGATGTTTCATTCCTCAATCAAATCTCTTGGTTTTATCCACAAAGCCCGTGCATAATCACGTAATACAAATACAGTCATTTATCTGCAGATTTCTGCAGCTGCAGCAGATGTGAGCTGTTACTTGTTGGAAAAAAGAATGAGAGTTTATTATTTTTGTGTTAATTATCTGACCAGACTAATAATATAATCTCCGTTATACACAGATGAGACAGAGGGCGGGGATATATCTGAGCCTGAGTTAAATAGATCCAGAACAAAAATCATATACTTTCAATTACCATATTTACAGTTAGTTTAATTTTTTTAAAGACATTTGGAAGAGAAAGTTGGAATCTGAGGGGAAATCTGGTCAGAGATCAGAAACCCTAACTTTGAATTCTTTGCAAATGTAGGTGTTTTATTTGTCATAGTAATGTTATTATTCCTCCAAAAGCATCTTCAGAATGTTTCTCACGTGACACGCGGTGCAGGGGTTGCTCCTGTCCGATAGAAACCTCCCTGGGCCTCTGTGGTCTGTGAAACACAGTCAGTGGTTCGTCCGAAGTGTTCAAACTGCGGGGGAACTCGGCACGCCAAAGCAAAGAGACCTGAAGTTCATTTTAATCTCCCATGCAATCAGTTACTAAACTCCAGCAGGAGTGGAGACTCAGCACAAGGCGATGGATAACCTTCAACTGTGGCGTTCTATGTGCGATCGTGACTCCGTCTGTTTCTGTCCTCTTCCTCAAACACTCTAACGCCGTAACTCTTTGGTGCCGATGTTTCACATGTCGACATTCTCTCTACGACACACACACACACGTGTGCAGTGTCACAGACTGCTCCTGCTGCAGTGTTTTGCATTTCAGAATAATCACTGCTGTTGATGAGAGTTTATCTTGCTGATTTGGTGCAGCCACACTGTCTTTACTGGCGTGTTTTTTTATGATAGTTTTAAACTCGTCGTTCTCCTCTTCCTTTTCTCAGACTTGCCTGTGAGAGGACGATTATGAAGTGTGTGGGCTCCCTGTGGACCCTCTGGGTTCTCCTGGTGGTGAGTAACTCACTGTATTGTTTTTTAATTGAAAAGGATTTCTGTAAGATAAACCTTTTAAAAGAACACCGTTCTCATTTTGTTCTTTCCGCGCTGTGCGCTGCATGTACTGTATGTGGCGCAGCCCAGGATTCAATTATCTTTAACTGCTGCAGACTTGTCATGTGCTGTGATCTAATGCTTTTCTCTTCTCAGAGTTTTTCAAATGAATTAGAGTTTATCACTTGCTTTGCCGCTTCATCACAAAGGATATTGATGGGATGCATTTGTCCCCTTCTTACTATAACTAATCTTTATTCTACATGTGCAAAACATATACGCTACTTCACTACGCGAGCATCCTCTGGTGGAGTGCGTAGAAAATTAAGCAGACAAAAAAAATGATAATAAATGAAATAAAAACAATTAAAGTCAACTTATCTCGGGCTCCATCTTCATCTAATTTCGCTTCACCAGTGTGTGAAGTATACGTGAGGAAGAGGAGAAGGATAACGAGAGAGCAAATGATCTTATTGGGCATAAATCTTCCTCCTGTGTAAAGACTTTGCTCGACCCATTCACACTACTGTGGTTTAACGCTGGCGATGATAACGGCGTAGATTTGTCGCTATATTTATTCCTAATGGGAGCGCATATTAAATCAACATATGAATGTAAATAGGCAAGATTAAATATGCATCTTCAGTCCCTCGGCAGGCCACAGCGCATCAGTACGATTAAACATGAGACAATGTCCAACAGTGGCCAAGATGCATTAGTGCATTAGTGATCACTTGTGCATACATATATTGCAAATATGTAATTGTGTGGGCAGTTTCGACTTCAAGAGCTCAACCTTTTCCTCACCTGGTACTAAGTTTGAGAACCACGGCTCTGCTTCGTCTTAATCCACACAAGCATATGCATTTATTTCCTCAAGTTATACATGGATGCCGGGGTTTGGAGTAGCCAAATGCAAAAATCTGCCTGATTTTAATGGTGGAGTCGTATTTAAAGTGCGTTTCTAGTGTTTGCAAACACATAACGTGACGTGGAGTCATGTCGTCACTCAACCACTTGGAAGTGTTTTAACAATGTCGTCGCTAAAGTGACACGTCGGGGCGCCGCGTTCTCTCTTGTGAAAGTGACAGTGACGACAGTGTTTTAATAAAAACCAATCAAACTGTGAGATTTCCCGTCGATGGAGCTGCCACCCTTCGTCTAAATCACTCCAGTCGGGTTAATGAGCGCTCCCGGTTAAAAATAGCAGCTCTTCATTTCTCCAACGCTCGGCGACAAGTATTCATCAGACCTCGTGGACGTGTTTCACTTCAGGATTTAAAAAAAAAGAAGCTTTCACATCAGAAAAACACACGTCCTTCCTGAGTTATTGCCCCGCATTAGAATAACAAGTCGGTCCACTATTCATCAATGCTGTGGAGTGGAATGAAAGTTTTCCTTGGCTGTTCAGCATCAACCTTGACATTGAGGTTGTGAATGATATCAGTGTGTGATGTATTCTTTCTGCTTCATATTTCTGTGTTTTTCTGACGGATTAATGAATCCTAATTTAAAAGCAAAGGAGCGGCGACAGAGAGGATGTTTTTCTTTCTTTTAGAAAATCCAGCTCGTCTGTTGATATTGGTGGTGGCCTGGTGGTCGTATGTATGACGTCATTTACTTCAATGTTTGGAGTGACATCATATGTACGGCTGCTAAACTGCTACACGGGACAGCAACGCTATCACCATTTCTTTTTTTTCCAAGTCTTAACCTTGAGTCACACAGGTAAGAACGTTTTTTTTTTGGGGGTGTGAAATAAGCGTGGAGACAATCTATCAGGGGAAGAATCAAAACTCCTCAAATGATTCAGAAGCACGAGTGAGAGCCCGGCACTCTGAGAGGCGTGTCTGAGATAAGTCAAAGCGAAATGGCATCTTTATGTGAGCGGGATTATCAAAAGTCAACATTTTAGCACAGCCAGTGCTTTGACGAAACCTCCAAACACCAACAATGGATGAGATTTACTTGCTGCTTATAGCGTCTTCCGTGAGCTCCAGTGGAAATGTGAACGGAATTTAGAGTGGAATGAAATCCTCGTCAGATCAGCTCAAAAGAGAGTCCTCAAAAACTTTGTAAGCTCATTCTTCCACTTGGTTGTTTTTATTGCATACGATTTGAATATTTTAATTTAAATCCTCTCCCAGGACGTTTATGCTTCATGTTGTTTTTCACAGTCAGGGGAACGTGGACTCCCACTTTTCCGCCTCCACGCATCTATTAGGCCTCAACAATAATGCTTTGCATTCATAACAACGCTCCGTCTTTTGATCGCTCTATGTTTTGTGTTAGAAACACTTCATATCTACGGGGTATAGTAGTTAATATGTTGATGGTATCTCATGCGTTGACGTTCCATCTTGTTTTAAATCTCACCCATCTTGTGACACTTTATCCTCCTCATGAGGGTCGTGGAGGGGGAGACAGACAACTCAACACTCTCACACCAACGGTCAATTTAGAGTGTCCAATCGGCCTAATACCCAAATCTGCATGTTTTTGGATTGTGGGAGGAAAGCGGAGAAGTTTATTTTAAAGTTAAAACTGGATTTTAACCTCTTGACTCGAGCCTTTCCCATTTTATTCCACCCTGTGTTGTATTGTACTGGTTTTTTTTTTTGCATCTTTTGTTTTATTTCAAAGTTAAAATAGGGTTTTTCCTTTTTCATTCCACCCTGTGTTGTGTTTTATATTCCATTTTATTGTGAAGCACGTTGAGCTGCAGTCCTTGTATGAAAGGTGCTATACAAATAGTTTTTTTTATCATTTACTCAAATCCGCTCTACCATCTACACGCCATGTGTTCTTCCACCGCCTCACGTCCATGTTGTATTGTCTCTACAGCACAGGGCTGCGACAGACACTGAGCAAATCTCAGAGCCATCACTCAGGCCTGGACAGCAAATGACCGAGGGGCCGAGTCCCGCGGTGAGCCAGAGTCAATACCGGTGTCTTGAGCTGTCCAACAAAGACCAGCAAGACAACACAACTGGTGAGAAGTCCAAATTATTTGTAGGCTTTTAATCCCAAATCGATTTGGGATAATGGTGGATGTTGAAAACACTTCAAGGGCTTTTAGAAGCCACACACACACAACTGAAGACACAAATGAGTTGATTGGCTTCTTCTTTTCTTTAACATTGTACATTTGTCTTTTTCCTCTTTGGAGGCTCATTCTGTAGACGTTTATGGGACGGTTTACTTTGCTGGGATGAGACACCAGCCGGGACATCTGTAACACAACACTGTCCAGATCATCCCGACCTGGACACAACTGGTAAGAATGTCCTCACACACCAAGGGGGCGGGATTTGGAATAGTTTTCAGCATTCATCTTCGACTGCTTGGCTGGTGCCAACCTCAGCTGACATAGGGCCAAAGGCGGGGTCACACCGTGATGGACAGGTCGCCAGGGACACGTGGAGACAAACAGCCATTCACACTCACACCTGCGGTCAATTTGAGAATGTCCAATTTGCCTAATTTCCAAATCTGTATGTTGTTGGACCGTGTGAGGAAAGCGGAGAACCTGGAGAAAAGTTTTCTGCATTTATTATTCCAGATCAGCAGGGAGCACACACAAATGATCCAGTCTTTAGTGTAATTGAGATAAAAAAAGAAGAAGGATTTTAGTTTATGTTCCAAATTTTTCTATTTCCCTTCACCAAATATATCCGTGAGGTGATCAGGGGAGCTAAAACACATAGAAGTGGAGTTGTTGAATTACCTCACTGGCTTTAGCTGATTCATTTATACCCCACCGTCGCTGGCTGTTTTACAAGTTGTTCGGAAACCAGATGACTCGTTAAGTCCTAAAACACCCATGCAGATTAAAAGCTTGGCCGCCATAATCTGACAGTTATCACCGTTGCATCGCTGCTAAACTCACTCTGCCGCACTTTCCACCACAACCACAGCATTCTCATTTAATTTCAAGTTAGGCATTTAATGACCGTGCGAGTTTTATTAGAGGATATGCACAATCTCATTCCAGCTGAGACGAGATGTTGTTACCGTTTCCTCGTACGGCAGAAGTCCTTTCTGCCAAATGACGTACGGGTGTCAGGCAGTTGCGTAATTGTGTGTTACGCATCATATCCCGAGGCAAATGTGATGTATGTTGAGCAGTGAATAAATGTCTTATTATTATTATTATTAGCATAGCCACAGCCAAAGTCTCTGCTATTCATTGCATCAGTGCAAGCTCGTACTGCAATTTACTTTCCTTAGATTTCATTTTCTGTTGCTCTTTCCTTCTTGGTCCTGGCGGAGGTTCACACTTGTTCTTTTGTATTAGCTGCCCTAGCAACTTTAGGCATAGCAATAACAGTCCATAGGACATCAGTTAAGTCCCTAACTGAAATATAGCTGCAACCACACAAACGGCTGATTGTCAGTTAGTTAGTTTGGAATGCTTTTCCAACTACAACTTTCCTGTTTTCGTTATTATTCATGGCTGGGAATGCCAAGTCAGCATTTCCAACTATAGTGCATATAAATATGAATTAATATTCTGTAATCCATCTCCTCTTACATTTGAAATTCATACATCATAGTAAGTAAAATGTCATCTTCCCAGGGAAACATCTCACCTATTGCGACCATTTCACGTCCACACAATAACAGCAAATAACTCAATTATGAGTTCAATTTGTATTATACTTTCGGTTTAACCTGCAAACATAGTGAAGGTTTGTTTCATTGGCAAAGGGGAGCAAGTCTGAAAATCTTGAATTGTTATTACATAATGTGACAGAGGACAGAGTGAGAGTGAACATTTCATATGATGAAAAAAGAAGGGGGGGGAACGGGGGATTACACGAAAGACGGGGAGCTCAAATTCAGAGTGATGGATGAGGAGAGAGAATGCAAATGAGAAAACCGAGACGGTGTTTTTTTAAGACAAGTCCCATAAAGGTTCTTCCCAAAATGCCTTTGACATAAATGGTCCCCCATGACATTTTAAAGAAAAAAGAAAGAAAGTGAAGCTGCCGATTCCAGGCTGCGGGGGAGACGATTGTTGAACACTTGATGAGCTGTCGGAGAAGAGTCGGCATCCGTGCTACGGTCGGTGTTGTCAGCAATAATGTGATCTCATTCTCAGCCCCGGTCGTGGATCCCAAGTACATGTGGTTTTAAGCGCAGCATTTTTAGAATCTTCCAGAAAATGACTCCAAAAACCATTTAAAAAGTTAAATAATCACAGTTGTACTGCGATGCAAAAATTCAGGGGTCAGATTTATGGGTTTGGGTGATGCCAGCAAACCGTACCACTGAGAAAGGGGGAGCCAAAGAATATCGAGATTCTCTGCTGGGCATGAACTTAAACCAGTGCATGGTGTTCTTCACTGGTAATTCTGTACAGTATATAAAGCTTTTTAGGATAAACCTTTTTTTACTGTCCCTCAAAGGTTCCTACACAAATTCCAAACGTGCAGGAGGTTAAGTGGACACTCTAAATGGACCGCAGGTGTGAATGTGAATGGTTGTTTGTCTCCGTGTGTGGGCTCTGTGATGGATTATGGTCTATGCCACAGCAGCACCATGGCCCTCATGTGGAGGAGAAAGTGGTAGACAACGAATGAATGAATTAATTTATGGTTAAAGCTGGTATCAATGTGCCAATAGAGTAATAAACATTTTATTCTTTTACAGAAAAAGTGACCAAATATTGCGACAGAATGGGGAACTGGGTTGAGATTGGCTCCGCCTGTCAGCTCGCGTCAAAGGACAAATTAGAGGTATTTGAATGCTCGTATCTTTATTTAGACACCAGACGAAGTTTGCCCCAGTTTCTTTCTTTGTACACTAATTTACTAATTCTACATTTTCTGTTATGAAGCAAGAGAAACAATTTTTAAGGGACTCTGCCGGAGCGATGACGACAGACGCCACTGACGTCGACATCGGCGGTGTACAAAAACTGATCCTTGAAAATGAAAAGAAATGCTCGGAGAAAATGAAGAACGATCCAAAATATGACAAACCAGGTACCGAGACTTTCCACTGACATTTCTTTAAATGTAATAAACATCATTTCTTTAAAAAGAAAGACAGTCTGTACTGTAATCGTATCTGGGACGGCTTTACCCCCTTTAACTATTGACAACGACCCACTTTATTGTGACGAGTGTGTATTTCTTGGTGTTTTAGGTGTGTACTGCAGTCGTAACTGGGACGGCTGGCTGTGTTGGAACGACACGCCAGCGGGATCACACGCGTCCCAAAACTGCCCCAGTTATTTTGCCGACATGGAGGCCACAGGTGAACAATAAGAGTTCTATCTTCTTACCCTCTCGTGGTGAATTCACCCACTGATTAGTGTTAATCACATAATTATTCCTTCTCAGAGAAGGTAACCAAGTATTGTGGAGAGGACGGGCAATGGGTTCACCAACCAAAGAGCGAAAGGATTTGGACCAACTATACTCTCTGTTCAAGCACCTATGAGAAGAGACAGAGGGTAATAAATGATCTCGTATGCACTTCTTTCATGACGAGTCTGTCCAAGCGAGGTTTTCCCTTGAAATATGTGATTAAAAAAAAGTATATATTGTTGGATTTTGCTAATCATAAAAACGAGCCAAGTGAACTTAGACTGTGACTGTGGCGTATTTCCAAATTAAACATTTTCAGTACTTTTGGCTCAGGTGTGTTTATATTTTTTTATCCGATTTTCTAGGTTGTGCTGAAAAAGAAAAAGGATACAAGTCACTCTACTTCTTATAGCCTCTGTATATACTGTACATTTAAACAAACATACAGAAACAAAATTCTCTGAGCTCCGATGGTTAAAGATGAAAAATACCAGACTTATATATTTTGTTAAGTAGTGGACTTTCTGGAACTCAATAAACCCAGAGGAATGATTACTCGTTGCCATTTGTGGTGCTTTCTGTCACTGAAGCTCATAAAGACCATATCCCAAGGGGAACCAAACAGGACAACAAGACAACAATTCCCATGATCCCACACTGCTTCAGGACATCAAACTAGGATGTTTGTTTTTGTTTTGCTAGCTGCACAAGTGACATACTATTCCTTTATTGTTAAAAAGGTACACACACTAAAGTAAGCAAGACGCCATTGATTATCATCCTTTATAAACTGAGGATACAGTTACTGTCACTCTAAACAAACACATTCACCCTCTACTGCAGAGGTCAGCGGTGCTCGGGAATCACACTCAGCAGTTTTGAAGCAGACGAGGGATCAATAATTATGTCCTTCACTTAATTCTGCTTCTTAATATCCATGCCACAAGTCCTCAAGCCCCAAAACCACAAATTGTTCATCACTGCTTTCCCTGAACGTCCCATTTGTGGTCCGGATTCCATTTTTGTCAATGTCTGCCAATGTGGAATTGAGCAACACAAAATGGTGTGCCACCACGGCGTAGTTTTGGCTCGTGTGCTTATGAGCGCGTCACTTTGACTGTAACATTACTTCAATATATTTTAGCAATAAGCACAGATTTCATCTATGACCAGGTTGCTATGATTTAATTCAATAAAATTAGCATCCACATAATTCCCCCGCCTTGCTTTCTCCGTCGCATTAGCATATTGATTATATTAGTGGCTTATCCTGACTGATAAAGGCTGTGTTTGTGCATGTGTGTCACTAAAATGAAGGCAGCTGCACAGCTCTCCGGAGACATCGAGGTTCAACCCGCCGACGGGGCCACGGTCAGTCCGGCGGTTCACCGGGAGGAGCAAGAGATCGAGCGGAAGAAAATCCTCGACAGCCAGTACAAGTGCTTTGAGAAAATGAATCGAGACGCCGCTTATAATAAATCAGGTGGTTATATTGTCTTTTCTGATTCTCACCATGTTTGGGAACATTTAACACTTACGCTTCCTTTATTTATTTATTTATTTTTAGGGTTGTACTGCAGTCGGAACTGGGATGGCTGGTTGTGCTGGGACGATACTCCAGCAGGGACATACACGTCTCAAAACTGCCCCAATTATTTCATGGACTTTGACCCAACAGGTGAGCAGGGAAGCGCTCACCTTCTCGCGATACGTTCAGTTTGTTTAAAAGACCTTTGGAAGCATAAAATATTAATTGGTTGGATGCTGAATTATTCACCAGGTTTAATGGAACCTAATTATACGTCTACCTTGAGTCTACGGGTTTGAGGAAATAGTCGGTCAACAAATGACTGATATTTATCACTTAATTGCTGTTTGCAGAAAAGGCCACTAAGTACTGTGGGGAGGACGGGCAGTGGTTTCGCCACCCGGACACAAACAGGACTTGGTCCAACTACACACTCTGCAATGAAAACACCAACTCAAAGTTAAAGGTAATCTGCTGAAGATGAAGTGGCGCTATAATTAATCTACTGCATGACGGCATAATTCTTTTTTCCTGTTACCCGACGTTAACATTGTACCATAAACCTTTGTTATTAGGTATTTTATAATGGAAAGAAGTGGGTAAATTCACAGAGTGAGTTCATTGCAGGAATAGAAATTTATAAAAAAGGACAGAAGGAAGAAGTTTTTGGGTCATTGAACCAAAAAAGGTATATTTTAACACAGCAAAAATAATATTAAACGGCTTTACTCTGCTCATTCATCTGCACCAAAGAAGCAGCCCCATAGTAAATACATGAAACTAGTCAACATAAATGTAACACCACACCAGCACCACTATTCACTATTGTTGTGCAAACAAAAAGAGAGGGTTTTTTTCACCCCCCACAAACTATTATTAAAATCTGAAACCAGAGAGGTAAGAGAAAAAAGCAACAACAACAACAATATATAAAAGGCACAAAGTCACGAGACATAATGACAGAACATGTCACATGCACTGCACATGCACATCTGTTTTTTTACTCTCATTTTCCTACGTGTGACGCTGCACATCATCTCTATCTTGTTTGTTTTTTTTGCAGTCAGCTTACATCCTGTTTTACATGGCAATTGTGGGACACGCTTTGTCCATAGCATCCCTGCTCATCTCTCTGGCCATCTTCTTCTACTTCAGGTAATGGATGAAATGTAATATCCCCCCCCCGTGTGATATTGTGACAATATGAACATGTAGCTCGAGATGCATTTACTGCTTTAAAGCTGGAGACCATCGTTTGTTTCAAAACATGTTTCTGATATTATTTATTTAAACCCTCCTTATGTCTGTATAGCCATCAATAAATGAAGTTGTTTGGGGTAAAAAGGAGGAAACACGCTGGTGAAATGGAAAAGCTCACACTTCATTTCATTGCAAAATTTTGAGGGTTACAGACTCCGGGGGTGTAACATTCAGCTCTGCTCTGCTCATGAGACAAGGCTGGGCACAAAAGATTAAGACGGGATTTAAACTTTATGAAAAATAATGAATTCAAAAACAGGATAAGGTCATATATGATTTTTGAAGCACTGTGAAAACCTTTTTTGCTTACTTGGCCTTCAGAACTGGATTTATAACCGTGTCCAAAAATGCTGCCACACAAATCACTCAAGTGTCAGGGGTATCTTCTGCAGACACTTTGGTTCACACTGGGTCACGTTGGCTGCCAGTTAATATCTGTTATAGCAACATGGCAAACAGGAAACAGCTTCTTCTGTGGGTGGGGATTCTATTGGGAGGTCAGCAAAACACTTTACAAATGTATTTCTGCCACCTACTGGACTGAAGTGTGGATTAATTAATTGGCAACCAGTCGTGACGTCGCCCAAAATAATCTGAAGTCTTAGTTTTAAAGACTCCAGAATTGCGATTTGGCACCAAACAAAAGTTCTCAAATATCACCTGCAACCAGGGGAGACATTGGACACTGGTGTCCACTCATATGTGCTGTGCTTTATTTTCCATTTTCCTCATTTTAATATATTCTTACTTCCCAATTGACTGAGAAAACTGGAAGATCCCATAGACCTTATGTGATTTAAGAAAAAAAATAAAAATAATAATCACATATGGTCTATGGGAACAATAATATTGATCCCATAGACCATATGTGATTTTTTTAAATTTATTTAGGATCACTTGACATATTTTAAGATCTCATAGCTGGAGATCTTGTTTCGCTTTTTTTCTAGGCTCAGTTTATTGATGGCTATCAGGATAAGAAAAGGATTTCGACAGTTGTTTTTTTTAAGTGTGGCTTTCATGGTGATGTTTGGTGACTGGTGAAAATGGCTAACAGTTCATTAGTAAGCAGGGGTGATTAAAATGATGGATCACGGATAGATTTGCACTGTCGTCAGCAGATCTGATCGGTACACAGATGGTGTTGGGCTTTGTTTTCCTCCAATCTCTTTAATTACTCGTCACAGTCAGCTCACTGGTCTCAGTCTGCACAGGCATAGTTTGAAACATTCTGCCCTTCAGCCACATTAAACTAGAAAACAGGATGGTTTCATTCATAACCTTGTGCAAATGTTAAATATAGAATAAATATGTTAGAAGAACACTGCTGGTGTAAAGCATCACTGTAGACTCTAATGGAAAATGAATACCCATCTCCGCTGCCACAAATTAATGCAAACTAGTGCAAGCCCGTGAAAACAGCTCAGCTGCTTCGCGGAGTATAACTTACACACAACTTAACTCTCACTAATTTCATGCCAACTTGGTTTTGTTCTATAGCACAGTTTATTTCATGGATATTTGGGATTCAAACCGGCGGAGGTGTGACATCCATGGAGTGTGCTGGTGTGCGCTCGTCTTATTAGAAACGTGTGCAACTCGGTGCTTTGCTCATTAAGGATGTTCCTGCCAATGTACTCCTTAATCCCAGGAGGGGAAAAGAGCACATATAATTACAGAATAAATGAATTAAACGAAATTCAAACACAAAAGAAGTGACGTGATATTCAGTTAGTATCTATGTAATGTGGGAATATCCAATGTAAACTCTGGAAAAGACTGCACCAAAGTCTGGAGTCTCTGGACATGCTTTATATCACTGTAAGTTTATATCTGGGAAGGGACTTAATACTCATTGTTTTTAATGGCACACTACGTTTAAAAACCCTGAAATGAAGCCTGGGGAAAAATGACTGTGTTCTGTAACAATATTTGGATGAGTTACTTTGTTGGCCTCGCGTTTCTCCGAACGCTGCAGTTGTAAAATTTGACATGGTGACGGGCGCTGACCTCCTGAATGCAGATGTTATCCAGAGCGGATTTTGTACGAGTTTTAAACACGCTCATAAATCCAGAGGCCATGTTCAGGGCAGGTGCGTTATCACAGAAAAACCCATGAGCCACACAATGGTACACTTATTCACGACTCATCAAGACAATATCCCGACGAGATTATTGGCCAACAAAGTCCCTTTATTCACTTTCTTTCTTCTTAAGCGTTACTTATCGGCCGAACACTTAAAATATTGGAGGCTTAATGTCTTATAAGATCCAGATGTGAAGCTTACAATGGCATGTGTTGGTGTACAGCTGCACTCTGTTATTTATGACGCTATATCAACACTGTCAAGATTCCCCAGATAAAAATACTCCGCGATGCCATGAAAAAAAAAAACTGGGAGTTGGTCAAACGTCTGTCGAGGCTGGTGACAGCATGAGCAAGGTTGCCAAAAGGATTTGCCTGTATTTTTGACATCTTCTTTTAGATGTTGTCTGTACAGGCTTTCAGCAGCTCCCGCGTCTCGTTTTATGTCTGGGATGTTTTCTGGTTGAGGTACGAGGCCGCGAAGAATGTACAGTTGTGTGTGTGTGTGTGTGTGTGTGTGTGTGTGTGTGTGTGTGTCTTGCTCTCCTCCCGCTTTTCATGGGTCTCGTGGGGGTTTTAAGACGCAGCAAAGACAAAACTGGCCACGGGCAGGAAAAGGATACCATTTCTTAAACTGCAGACATGTTTATGGGAGGCCATGTTCTGTGAAAACATATTGGCTGTGAAGTTTCCTTCACCCATAAACGCCCAGTTTAACGCCGAATAAAAACTGCAGCCCGTTTGATTTCTGCCCTGTGATTAAAACATTATTAAACATTACCGACAGTAAAGCTACTGGAAACGGATGAAATCATTTGATACTCATAGTTGTTTTGCGCTTTGCCTGTCAGGCATTCCATTGTGAGCTTAATACTAAGAGCCGGCCAAGGCCACGGGGAAGCACCCTTGGGATCCATTAGGCATTATTTAACAGCCTGACTTGCTGTTACAGTAAAGCAATTGTTTTTTACCCTAACGACCACAAAAATGACACGAGAGGAGAACGTGCAATTGTGGGACATCCTCATTAAAACAGCTTTGTTTCTATGTTTGAGAGCCGAGAAGAGTTTAGTACAGTTGTGTTGAGGTTATTTTACTAGATTTTATTTCAGTGCATCTTGTTCAAAATCAATGAGGACATCTCTCCACACACACACACACACACAGGAGTCTGAGCTGCCAAAGGATCACGCTCCATAAGAACCTCTTCTGCTCCTATGTGCTCAATTCCGCCCTCACCATCATAAACCTGGGGGGAGTGGTCAGCAATCCTGATGTGGTGGTCAGAAACCCGGTGAGTCTTTATTCATGGCTTCTGCTAAATGCTAACAATAAGAGAATGAAAATGCTAATGTGTCTATGTTTATCTATGGAAGACTATTAGGGCCACATGTTAAAAAAAATAGATAAATAAAACAGCATAAAGTCACTCAGAATACTGAGATTTAAGAAAAAGCCTTCTTTCATCTCGGAATTCTGACTCTTTAATCTCAGTTTTCATGCTGGGGTTTTTTTTTCTCTCTTTCTTTCAATGTTTTTCTTTTACATGTGACCCTAATACTCATATGTGTATCATTGTACCTATGTCACTGATAATTCCCTTAGTATTGCAAAGTAAGTGGAGATTGTAACTCAAAACAGAACTGCTGCTGTAAAACGTAAAAAGTCTGCAGGTGTTGGGGTCATAAAGCAAAGAAATTAACTAATTAAAATTGAGACAGACACCAATGGAATTACAATGAATGACTAAATGTTGGATTGCGACTATGTGATGACCAGCATTGCCATCCCGAGGATTATACTGTACGTGTGAAGACAGAGTGTGGAGGATTAGTTCCATTGTCTCCAAATGAGATACAAATGCATTCACAATTTATGCAAAACCTAAAAAGGCACACCAAGTTGAACTTCTTAAAATTCCTTCCATGTTTGGAGCCAAGTATGAAGTTGCTCTATATTTTAAATACGTAAAAGGTTTGTAGATATATATAAATATTATTTTTTTTAAGTGTATCCAGAGTAGTATTTCAATTTCACTTTGCTACATCACGGCAAAGTTATTCTGCCTCTCTCTCTACTTTCTGCTGGTTTGGAGTCTTTGAATCGCAGAGGTCCGCATAGATAGACGTGATAAATCTGTCTCACAGGAATGCCCGGTTGTCGGGACTGAACATAAATTCTTGTGTTACTCTGCAAGGACCACTCCTCTTTTGGAAATCAAAATAATGAAAAGTCCTTTTTTCCATATCTTTGCTTTTTATGTAGAACGGAATGAAACTGAACATATTCAGAAGGATATATATAAAAAAAAAAAATATATATATAAATATTTCCTTAATATAAGTGTGTGAGAATTGGAAATGATTACAAAAAAATTGAAGATAAAGTGCCACGAAAAAACAATAGGATTGTAGAATGTGGCTCCCGTCTCACACACAAAAGCCTCAGTCTGCTTTGAGCTGGACTCTCTCCAGCCCGACAAAGTAGAAACATCCAGCAGAGAGCGGAGATGTGGTTTTGGTTCCGTGTCCTGCTGCGTCTGGCAAATTCCAACTGCTGTCTTTAGTCACATCCCATCACTGAGTGTGTCCAAGAAGCCGATCGGAATAACAGCTTTCATCATTAATGTGATGACAAGATGTCAAATCTTTTACATCTGGCCTCGCTGGCATTTGTCAAAACGTTGTGTGTCGAGTCCGTTACTTTTGGACAAAAGCTAATTCACTGCCACACGTCACAAATCCAATCAGTCAAAATGGCTCTGGTTTTATAGACGACGTCAAAAGCAGAAGAAGAAAAAGAAAAAAAGTACCAACTGATTGGAATCCACGCATCTCTGTTGTGAATCTGCACTGCTGATTTAGGGCCAGTGGATCTCAGAGAGTTTTTAATTCTAGTCTGCTGTAGTGTGGAGGAGTGAATCCCCAAAGCCTATGTCAAAGTAGGAAAGAAAAATGACAAACGTCTACGTGATCTACAGTCGGCTTGATTTGTAAACCAGAGCACTGTCGGTAAACTTCAGACAGCAAAACAAGTCGTGAACTGGTGAAATGTGAGGGAACTCGACTCCCCAACTGGACAGAGAACGGTAACAAAGTGTGGGACAGACATATGGTGAAAGGTTTAGAGGTAAAGGACTGTTGTGTGTCTTGAGGTAAGACGAAAACACATGTCAATTTGAGAATGAATTGCAATTGTAAATATCATAAAACCCAGTAGGAGTTAGAATTGAAGTGGCCACACGCTAAACCTAATAGATAATATTGATTATTGTGGATGTTTCTGTTATTGAAGGAAATGCTGCACCATCTCAATCCATTGATTTTTTATTTTTATTGTTTTGCCGAGATTAGAAACGAGCTTTGAATGCACAAATCTGCCAGTGAGTTTATCAAAAAAACAGACATTGCAGAAAGGAACAATGGCCAGTTTGGAAATAATTATTATTTATATGTATGAATTACAGGGGGCCTAGCAGTGATACCTGTGGAACGCCTTTGTCAGCTTTGTTTGTGCTTTGAAACCATGCAGACTGAACCCTGTCCGAGAGATATAATTTAAAAAAACACAGCAGTGTGCTGGCACAACAAAAACAACAACTGAAAGCATTGGAATACAAAAAGGGAAATATTAGAGCACAATATTAAGTTGCTTGATTTATTAATGACTGAGCAGAATCATCGCAGTTTCACTGCACAAAAGTTTTGTTTTTACAATAATAATGACCCGTGTACCTGTGAAAAACACAGACGACACAAGACACATCTCATTATTTAAATAAAGTGGGACATAGAACACTCGTTAAAATGTGGAAATGACTGTACTGTCTGTCTGTCACTACTGTCCGTCAGGATTTATGGCCTGTAGAGCTGACGTAAAAGGTCCTGGTAATTACAGCATTAGTGGGCTGTCAAAGTGATCTCTGTCACACATTTATAGTCAAGTCTGGCTTAATGCAACAGTTTATGAGACGTGCTATCGTGCTACTGCTCTCTGATGGGTGGATGTGCATTATGTGGAAAACTGAGTAATACGTGAAGAAAATGGTCTTTATCATAAACGAGAACAATCACAAGACCAGACATCAACGCAGCCAGTTTAGAGAGACGTATAAAGACTGTTGTCCGTCTCTGCAGGTTGGCTGTAAGGTGCTCCACTTCTTCCACATGTACATGCTGGGCTGCAATTACTTCTGGATGCTCTGTGAAGGCATCTACCTGCACACGCTCATCGTGGTAGCCGTGTTTGCAGAGGAGCAGCATCTACACTGGTACTACCTCCTGGGCTGGGGTGAGTCGTCTCCATTTGGACAAGAACACTTCTGTGTATTCTACTGTGTGGCTTTATATTGGACTCAATCAAAGCTCCAAAGTGGAGCGACGTGACCCTCATGCGGAGCGGCTCCGTCGGCTTTGTTAGCCGCTCTGTCGCGCAGCGCTGCTTCCGTCCTGCTTTTCAACGCGTTCATAAACAGGAATAATGAGCGCAGTCCGTCTGTACAACGAGTAGACGAGGGAACTAAACGAGTGGTCGTCATGGAAAAAAAATGGGTGGATAACCTCGAGGCCTGTGCTTGTGTGCGTGATATGCTGCAGAGGCCTGAGCGGTGACTGTACACGGATTGAGGGGAGAATAGCCTCAAGTGTTTGTTTTTCATCGTCGTTTTGTGGATCATCGGCTGCGGCGACCGCGATAGAGAGGAATAGATTTGAAAATGAGGATGATTCGTTCTGTAAAAACATGTGATGCATTCCTACATTACAACATCTAACAATGAGAGGTATGTTTTATATTTTGTAGAGATGGATGGAATGTTTCTGTTCAAGGTAACATACCGTTTTTTCTTTTTTTATCCACTTTACACTTCCAGGGCCAAACTCAAACGTCTTTTTCCTTTTTACTGTGCATTTGTCGCATATGGATCACGACCACTCGTTGTGTTCTGCTGCCAAAGCTTTCCCTGTCAAGTGCAAACACGCGGGAAAACCAAGAGCAATTCCCGCATTTTTTTCCCAGGCTATTGGCAGAAATGTCACACTGCGAGTTGAAGAACTAGAAAAATAAAGTGCGCATTCAACGGCGATCAGAAACGCACTTCATGAGGTCGTTTAAAAACCGTTTGCTTGTTACAGACGGGACAAATCAATCCACAAGTTCACTCATGTCTTTCCCATTTTTCCTGTCCAGGCTTTCCACTAGTCCCCGCGTCCATCCACGCCGTGGCAAGGAAAAAGTATTTCGACGACAAGTGAGTAATGTTCCAGAAACTTCTGCAAATAAACAACGGATGTGTACGTACTGTATGTGCTCAGCTGCGTGCGGCAGAGAGAGAGTGCGCAGGTCCGTACATGTGCCTGTTTTAATACGAGAGTGTGCGCGCTTGTGTATTTTGGGCGGCAGACTCCACTGACTGTGTTTTTCCCCTCCGTTAGCTGTTGGATGAGTGTGGACACCCATCTGCTCTACGCAGTTCACGGTCCTATCATGGCAGCACTTCTTGTAAGTCTGTCACTCCACTGGAACGTCCCTTTGCATTTTGATTTATTTCTTGAATTAAAGTACTTTTTGTTGTTTTGCTCTGCAGGTGAATCTCTTCTTCTTACTAAACATCATACGAGTGCTGGTGACCAAATTGAGAGACACACACCGCGCCGAGTCCAACATGTACATGAAGGCGGTGAGAGCCACGCTGATCCTCGTGCCCCTGCTGGGAATACAGTTTGTCATTATTCCCTGGAGGCCGGAGAACCGGCTGGCTGGGGAGGTCTACGATTATATCATGCACATACTCATGCATTACCAGGTGGGACACAAGTTAATTTGACCAATTCTAAAAGTTACACTTGAACTGCATCAACACTTTCTGGTACCAGGGGCAAATTGTAAGATTAATGCATTAGTCAGGTTTCAATGCCTTAAAAAGCTTAAAAAATTAAAATAATAAAAACAATCTGTTGCCGACAGCCTGACTTATATGACGACGAGTCAGATCGATTTTTGACGGGGGAATCTAAATCAAGCCTCAGGTTAGCATCAGTGGTTTGTGGAGGAACGGATTGTGTTTATATCAACAAACAACCATCTCACAACATAAAGTCCAACAGAAAGTTTTATCAAGAACAGCCCGTCAGGCCATTCAAACCATCCCCAAACACAAGACAATGAGCACGAGAGAGAGAGACGGGGAATATGACGTCATCGCTTTCCGAAAGTGTCGTCTACACGGAAACGTGAGGCCGGCGTTCTGAGATTTTCCCACTCTGGGAAGCGTTTTAAAAAAAAAATCTATAGTTTCAGGTCCCCTAAAGAGCCTTCTCCGTGTGGACAGAACGCCTCTCAAACAAAAAAAAAAAGCATGCATATTCATTTAAAACCGTGTCCTGGGGACCCACTGTCTCCGTTTCCCTGCTTCCAACACGCCTGATTCAAATGTTGAGCTTGTCATCGTCGGCTACAAAAGACCTTTCTTTGACCGAGCTGTGTTTGAGCAGGGAAACATTTAAAACATGCAGGAAGTCCCCAGGACCAGGATTTAGGAAACCATGCTGATTGTGAAACACATATTTATCTCCTCGAATCAGACTTACTCCAACATTTTTGTCACGCCTCACACTTCCACCCAATTTCCTGGAAATCAATGTGGTCGTCTTTGAGTAATATCAGGGGCTGCCATTATTCACAGGCTGTGGTGGACCACCTTAGTCTCCACTTTCCCCCTCCGACAGTTTCAAGTAATGAATCAAAAATATAACGTTCTTTTCACTGCTCATAATTACATAAGTCAGTGTTTGACTATCTTGCTTTCCTGTGAAGGTCTCTGTAGCTGGATTTGCTTTGTGCTCACTCACTTCAGCCGCACTTTTTTTTAAATGACACCATGAGAATTGGCAGAATTTATAAATGTGGCTGCAGCTGTGCACGTAGCAACGTGTGGCCCAGTCACAAATGAGCTTTAGCTGTTATTCAAGCTGGAAAGAGATTACAGAGCTCAGCCAGATATCCTCCAATTACTGTTTCCTTTTATTAAAAATGTAACCTTTAATTAATCAGTTTGGGTTTTTAATTAAAACATCCATTTTTGTGAAATTGAATGCACTTTATTTAGTTTAATTTAGTATATTTGTGTCTTTTTCCCCCCAAGGGTTTACTGGTGGCAACAATATTCTGCTTCTTCAACGGAGAGGTAAGGAACAGTTCATGCATTCACACGTTGTCAGCGTGCTTTCCCCTGCAGTGAACTGAAGTCGTTTTGTTTGTTTTTTTTATTTTGGGAAGCACATAAGCATTCACTGTACTTCCTAAAAATGGAAACAATACTCTTACAAGAATGAGACGACCGGCTCTACGTGCAAATGGAAGGAAATGTGTCCAAGGCATGCTAATTAGTCAGGATTATTGAATAATTCATAGAAAATATTCTCAATATTCTGAAAACACATCTAAGTGGTGAGCCGGTAGACAGATATTTATACCTTTGGACAGTTAGTTTGGCTGTTTAGAGATGGTAATTCATTCAGTGCTATGTACATTATATAGTATTATGTTGTACTGCGACTGGCCCAATTTGCATATTTAATTGATGCGGGTATACAGTATTAACACGCACCGATCTAATGATTTCAAACGGGACACTAATTCTTATAACGAGACCAAACAAAAGAAAAAGAGCAGCGTCCATGTAGAATGTTTTGCCGTTTGTCTCAGTGACCCAACGACACAATGGGGCGACTGAAGAAACAAGGAAAGGTCTGTGCAGTTTGGCCTTGAAAGCAAAAAACACGATTGAACCCAGCCCCAGAAACCCATGTCCTGATTAAGGGAGCTGAATTGTTCATTATGCGGGTGAAGGAAAGGAACTCTTGTTCGTTCGTTCGTTTGTTTGTTTGTTTGTTGACCCTTTCACTTGCGGAAAGACAGTACGTGCCAGACATTGTTTACACTTTAACATTCCGTTTTTTCCCCCGTGCGTGAACTAAGGCCTGACCTATTTTCCAGGCGGAGTGTAACAAACACAACCCCTCAGTAGGATGCTCGTTCCTCGTGCCAGATACCTCATGCTGAGTATTTAAATCCGCTCCTCTGCTCCGTTTTCGCTCTCACGCAGAGAAACACTTTTAAAAAAAACACATCATTGTCTCTAGGGGGAGATTTCACTACTTAATTTTCACTTTTCACTCCAGGAATATTACAAGAGCGCATTAGTTGTAACGCGCGGAGAAATAGCTGCCTGATGATCTAAGTGCCTGAGCCGTCTGCTCCTCACACACTGGAGTCTGACAACCTGCCTTAACCATAGATCACCTTCTTGATGCACTAGGTAAAGCTATAAGATTATAAGATTAGATTATTACAGGCCAAAACCCAACCACAAACTACACAGACTATGTCCGGTAACACTTTCCTGAAGATGCTCGCGTGTCTTAATCACTTCGGTGTGATGTGCATTTTGTGGATTATAGTCCCATTTAAAGTAAATCTACCACAGTATTTCCCCTCTTTACTTTTTAAAAGACCCAATCAAAAAAGAATTGGTGACAAGACATAAAATCATCTCAGAGCTTCATTTTCTGCACGTTATTTAAAGCATATACATGTAAATGTTGAGCTAAAATCTCCTGTGACCCTTCTGTGGTTCCCGACCCAGTCTTTGGGAACCACTGATCTACTGATCAAGTTATGGAAAACCAAAAACTCAAACAGTTTGAGTCTGAAATTAGTTTAGTTGTTGTTGTTTTCACCCCAGAGAGAAGAACAATCTTTTGTGGACATTTCAAATTAAAATGTGATTAACATTTTTGGATTTAATCGCAGGCATCTTATTCTCGAGGGGTGTCACGTTCTGCTTGAAATTCTTACAGTATATCACACAAACAAGAGTTGCTGTTCAGCTTAAACAGATCTCATATCTGGGAGTTTAATCGTCAATTTGTACACGAGCGCTGATCACAAATGAGATTAAATACTGGGATTAGGCGGAGCATGTTCTCGGTATGATAATGGGCTTTGGTGTTTGTACAATATGGATTGTCTTTGTACAACATTTGCAGGAGGAGAGTCAGAACTGTGACTCTTTGATGTCATAATGATGTCAACATGTGCTGCATGTGTCATGATTAAAAACACACGCAGACTATTTACAATGATATCTCAAGAAATGACAGGAGCAGATGTCGGAAAGAATATAAAATTAAAAAGGAGAGGATTGAGCCGCACTTCAGGAAATGTGACTACTGTGTGTCGTGTGCATCTCCTCACCGGCCTCTGATGATGCAGTTCCCATGTAAGCGACGCACACACGCGTCCATGAATTGGTCAGATTAATATTGTCGCAAGATGGTGTTCCCATGAACCTCGTCTCAGTCCTATTGCAACGTAACCGCATCCTGCGCTGGACATCTGGTGCGGCCATTTTGGGGCTGGAAGTGAAAGTAGACCAGAAAACAAAATGGTGGAGGAAAAAAAATAAAATAAAAGTTTGTGTAACTTTGAGCTGGAGAATGCAAAAATCAAAAAAAGGTAAATAATCACACCCGTCAATGAGACTGCCAGAGTACTTATCCAGGTGCAGCCAACATAAAAATGACTTTTTGATGACACATTACTCAGTTTGACTTCCACATTAGGGCCACTTTCTAAGAAAAACTCAAATATTGGAACCCCCCCTTAAATTACACTAAAATACCTGCAGCTACAGTTGCTTTTTCAACAGTGTCACTACTGTAATCACAGTTTGACTGAAAATAATATTACAGTACTGTGCTGTACACAATATAAACTTTACAATATAATACTGTCATTATACTGTTATTTAAATGTTCCTACTGTAATCTCCATAAACTATTTACATACTGTATATGTACATATATACATACATACATACATACATGTATGTATATATGTATACATATATACATACATATACACATACACATATGTATACATATATACATACATACATATATACACACATGTATGTATATATGTATACATACATTTATACATACACACATACATATATACACATACATACATATGTATGTATAATGTATATATGTATGTATACATACATTTATACATACACACATACATATATACATACACATATATACACATACATACATGTATACATACATATGTATGTATAATGTAAATGTGTATGTATATGTATACATACATATATACATGCACACATATATACACATACATACATATATGGTGCAATACTGACTTTTCCTTTTCCTGTGTGTGTGTGTGTGTGTGTGTCGTTTAGGTGCAGGCAGCTCTAAAGAGACAGTGGATGCAGTATAAGATGCAGTGGGGTCAGAGACGGAAGGACCACTGTTCAATGCGCTCCACGTCCTACACAGCCACCTCCATCACAGAGGTGCCCGCCTTCATGTATCACCACGACTGCAACAGTGAACAATTTAACGGGCGCCACATGGAAATCTGAAATCGTGGCGCTAAAATCAGGAGAGACGTACGCTTGAGTCACGAGCGTGAGAACAGCCACAGAGATGTACAGCACGGATGGTGATGGTGATGATGATGACACAGTTCTGGAAATAAAGAGCTCAGAGACAGATTTGCTGTGAATCTGACACTTAATTATACTTTACATCGGCATTGTAGCTGCTTTATCAAGAACTCTGGTGTCTCTCAACTCGAGACACGGGACCAACAGCTGCTTTTTGACACGTGTCACTTCTTTAAAAAGCTGCTATACTGTGACGTGCTCACAGGCTTGTGCTGCTTTGGAGACAGAGAAGACGTCAGTGGGTGTGTGTTGGAGTTGGTGCTACTGAACACGACAGTGACTGATTTAAAAAAGGTGCTCGAGGCTGAAGTAGAATCCTTTCCGAACCTCACCAACACCATAGGGCACCGTGTTGTTGTTGTGGCAACTATGACGAGCGGTTCTGTGTCCAGATGAGGACAGATGTGGGATCCTGACGCAAAAAGACACACACGCACGCACCGGATCATATGATGTGCCATGATAGCAGTCAAACTTTCAGAAGACCCTCTCTGCTCTGAATTGTGTACATAATGTATGTTTCGTCATGTTTTATTTTATTTTTTTTTGGAGGGGAGGGATGTTTCAAAAAGGTTAAATATTTGTTTTATTTAGGTTTTATTCTAGGTGTGTTTGTTGTGTGACGCCGCGCTCCACAACTGCTTTGTTGTTTTTTGCAGTTGCTGCATTTGTGCCAATGCTGGACATCGCGGAGCCGAGGAGCGAAAAAAAACAACTAAAAGCTATGAACACACAAAGAAAACAAAAAGATGAAATGAATCGCTCACATTCATCTCTGAGATGGTGTCATTGTTGTTTTGTCGTCATTATGGGCGTCGAAAGTTAAGAATTGCACATTGAAATGTTAATTTCAACCCGGGACCACAGTGAATCTCTGTGTCCGTAACAAAACCACCAGTTTTGCTCCAACTGTAATAAAAGATGCATTTATCCATCAAATTTACTCAGAAGCCCAGTGAGCCCACATATTCAATAACAGACTTTTACGTTCACCCGGGGAAAAATCATTTATTATCCTTGCGAGGAGCCAATAGCAAAAAGCTTAGACTTGAAATATTTGTTTTGAACTCCTCAACTGAAAATGTGCAAAATGTGCATTCCCTTACGTGCAAAAAGTTTAAAGTTACAACTAAATCTTCGTAAAAAGGGAACGCGTTCAAAGAAAAAGGTACTTTATATCTTACTGTCAACATGTGAAAATCAAAGATATTAATGCTTTACATGGATTTTCTGACTTTCCTGTTGTAGCCGAGCGCTTGAGTTGTTAGGAAATGTTCATTAAAGTGCATCAGGTGATGCATTTGGGACTATTTCCAGCCAACGTTGTGCTGGATCGACATTTACAGTAGCACATTTGATGCAAACGGCACCCATTATAAGAGATCAATTCCTTTTTTTGGATGTTCATGGGACACAAAGACAGATTAGATATTTTGTTTTGAAAGCATAATTTGGCTTTCTGAAATTACATTTCTATCCTCAAGCATCATTATATTATTCACTAGTATTTTGTCTGTGTACTCGGGTGTTGCTGCGTGATTGTGTGTCGAAGGATGATCACATTTCAAAGTTTACGTGTCTTTGTCGAGTGCGATAACTGACACAGATGTGTGTGAGAAACTGATAACGGATTATATTTAATTACAGCTCAGATGGGATTTAAAGTTTCAGCGTACGAGTATACCGGGGCTCTGACGTTTGCCGTGCAATTCATTTGCAATTCATTCACTTTGTGGTCCTCTTAACTCCCTCTTTAACAACAACAATAATAATAATAATAATAAAAACGCAACACAAAACACTTTAACATAACTTTTACAGACGTTCGCCAAATGGAGAGTGACAATCAACGCGAGTGAATGACATCATCGTCCTATGACGATATAGGTTTTTAGTGCTTTACGAAAAAATCCTTATGTGAAATATTAAAGTATATTATTTATTTTGCTATAAGACTCATCTTTAAAGTGTATATTTTGCCTTGGATGTGATGCACAAGAAATATTAGCAATTCTTTTTCATGTGGGGGAAGACAGATTATACTATGTATATTTTGTATGTTACTGTCCATGTAAATACAAGCAGATACTATGTGTGGGTGTGTATAGATTTTTGCACTGTGAAACACACTGACAGCTTCTTTTTGTCTCTCTCATGTTTGTCTCCTTCTCAGCTTGGACTGGCCACATTTCAAAACAGTGTTTTTGTAAAAAAAAACAACAACAAAAAACAACAAGATACCTCACGTGTGTGTTTTTTAACCCATCTATCTCGAGAATGAACACAAATAGCGGTCAGAGGAACAATGGCAACATTCAAAGAACAACGCAATCCCATCTCAACATCAACAACAACAGCAAATTCGACATTTTAATGCCACGCTGAATGAATCATGGAGTGAAATACTGGTTCTCATCAGTACAACAGTGCATTAAAAAGACGGTTGAAAAATAAATGCTTAAAATACAGTATTAAATACTTAAAAAACAAACATTCCGACAAACTTGCAGAGTCCCTAAAGTGCTTATTTTACGTGTGTCTGTCTGGTACGTCTTTCAGGAAGGCATCATAATAAGGTAGAATCCCTCATTATATAGCACACATTTGCAAATGACGCGACGAACGAAGGGCCTCATTATTTGCGTCGGACTTGCTGGAGATGGAACGCAGCACATACCTGGTGTGGCTAATGGAGCGTTACCAGTGACATTTGATGGCATTTATTAGAATTGTGGGTGTGTCAAGAGCGTTGTCCAAAGAGTGCAGAGAAGAGGAGATCGCTGTCTTGCACAAACAGGGGAAAATGGCAAACTATTATAGCGAAGGCACTGAACGTTCCCTTGGAAAACGCTGGCTTCACAACCTGGACGAAGCAGAAAGCGGAAAGTATCAATGGCCGCAACTCCATTTCTGAGGCGACAGGTGGCCAAAAAACCTGCAGCGAGACTTGGAGACAACAGTGAAGACACATATTAAATCCTCAGACCCCGCCCCAAGATGTACACCGCTCCACGGCTGTCCCTGTGGAGCGATTAAACACATGTGGAATTATTTGGGGGGGGCCTATGGATGAGTGGTTAGTCTGGAGGAGAAAGAATGAAAAAGCAGAGCCCACCGACAGTGAAGCACGGCAGCGGCTCTGTGATGCTCTGGGGCCTGCTTTGTTAGTTCTGGCGCTGGAAACCTGCAGGGTTTTCAGGGGCAAGTTCACATCAGGAAATTCTAGGAGAAAAGATCACGTCGCCTGGACCTCGAAATCTACCGAGGCTTGATTTGTGAAAGAAATCTTCGAGGGTTTTAGAGTGACCATCATATTCTCCCCGCCTTAATCCCCAGAGAAGATTTCTGGTGGGATTTGGAGAAGGTTGTTGCAGTGCCAGCACGCTAAAGCCCAAGAATATTAGTGAGCTAGTGAGGACATTGCCTATGAGGAAGATTCCTCTGGAACACTGTCAGAAGCTGGTGTAAATGTGACTTTCAGAATTATGAGAATGTGCTTTTCATTCCGTGGTTTCTAGAATATTTAATCAAATAAATACAATGAGCGTGCTGGAAAAAAACATTTGGTTTCTTGCTCTGTGATCGCTCCATTTTCAAATCACATCAGCGGCCCCCTCATGTGTGCGACAGGGCAGAATCGACTGACACAGTTCGTCTTTATGATAGACGTCTGCTCAGACGCAAAGGTTCTTATTGCACTAACGAGGCCGAGGCACTCTGATGTATATGAATATTTTAGCCCGTCTATAGGCAAACACTGCATAATACACAATTTCAGGCTCCGCTGGGTCGTAATGGTAAGCAAAAAAAGAAAAAGAAAAAAGGAGGTGTCGTCCCAGTGCATATTCACAGCCCTACTGAGTCTGAGATAGTAATCACTCAATGATGAGGTAAATGTGTTAGGCACTGTTACCCCCGCACTGTAAATTATCAAAAGGAAGATTTAAATTAAAATATCCAGTACAAAATCTGAAGGTGTGTGCAGAACGTATCGCCTATCAAGGCAGAGATGGAGAATGCAATGTACTTTTCTGCAAGTCAGTTCAATGCAACGATAAATAAGGAAGTTAGAAAAGCACATAAACCTCCGTCTTGCGAGCGCGTTGGTAAACTAAAGGGAAAAGTTCCTGATGGCAACGATCTCAGTATGGATGGACATGGATCAACGACCAGCATCTGAATCTTCATCTGGGCATCAAAGATGCTTCAACATGTGGACAGGCAGTAACACGCTGAGCATCAATGTGTGCTGAACCGTTCGACCAGAGGCTCGGAGCACTTTGCACTAGGAAGAAGAATAAATAAATGAAAGGACAAACATTTTTAACTCTGCTAAATCTTTTCTTTTGTCTCATGGTCTGGTCTCACATTAGATAACACCTCTGTCCGTTTTATTTATTCAGGTGTGATTGCGGCTCATCTGGCGTTTTACTTGGATACAGTGAAGACAGAGCATGTCACTGCAGCCCTGCAGCCCTGCAGCTCTGCAGCTCAGTCACGGCTCATGAGCACTGAGAAAGCAAATATAACACCAATTATTGTCACAGTGTGGCAATAGATTCCTGTGTTGCCACACGAAAGCTCTTTTAGTGTCAGGAAGAGGAAACAGAATACATGTACATAATAAATAGTGCTTTATTATGACAGTATTGTGGCCAAACTGAAAAGAAAAAAAAGATTTCTTCTTTCGAGAATGAAGTCGTAATATTATGAGGAAAAAGTCATTATTAATCAAGCAAAGATGATCAGCTGCAACCTGCGCCAAGATGAGAAACTAAAATTTAATTAAATGATACAAAATCTTGTAATATGACTTTATCCTTGAAAAATATTGCGACTTTATTCTCGAAAAATCACGACTCTATTCTCGTAAAATATTGAGACTATTCACATTAAATATTACGATTTTATTCTCATATTATTATGACTTTATTTTCATAATATTACAACTTTAATCTCATAATATATTATGACTTTATTTTGGAAAGATTTGATTTTTTGATTGAGTTTCATTTGTTTAAATGATGTCAAATCATTTAAACAAATGACAAAAAATAAATAAATAAATAAATAAATAATGGAGTATAACAGCTGCATAAAAATGAATCAATCACTTCAAGGCCAAACTATAGGTTCCTAATCTATTTTTGTATCATGTATCTGCTACTGTTATATGACACAAATGAAAGATTAATGCTAAACTAAACTAACAGCAGCTTTGCAGGAACTAAGAGTCGTCGTGCGCAGATTCACTGACATATACTGTATTGCCCTCGCGTCCTTTAAGGAATCAGCTTGTCTGTTTTGATGTGTAGCAGCATAGTAAGACACAAACGACAGATAAAAGGTAGATCAAGTGAATTCAATTACACAGAAAGTCTCTAAACAAGAACGACGAAAGGAATTTGATAAATAAAAGTCAAAATAATCCCCCTGTGACTCATCAGTGAGGTTGAAATGTAATCCTTTCTGGCAGCTGAATCAAATGTGTGTGTGTGTGTGTGTTTGAGGTTGTGTATATGCATGTGCTAATGTATTCCTGCACACAGTGTGTGAGCCAGTGATATACACAGCATAATGTGAAGGAAACCCCTACTGTGTTCAATGCCACAGCCTCAAAGACAAGAAATCAAACCATCACTTCCTCTCACTCTGGGACTAATCTGCACCATCATCTGCTCATGGGAGAGAGGACTTTTCAGTCGTGATGGGATTGAGCAGGAGTGTTCCTACAGTGGTGCAGTGTGGTCGAGTGATGAATAGAACGGGGGGAGGAGGAATAAAATGATGATTATTATTCACTGGGAAAGATGAGTTTGAGGCTCATTAGTTCATGACTGGCTCAGAAGTATGAAGTCATTTCAGAGACTATCTTTCGACACGATGCAACTAACTGCACTATTTCACACTTCAAAAAGGTCGGGTCAATTTATTCACAAAGCCCAGAACAATTACGATTTATATTGGATTTCTAAATTGTACTTGATGGTGTTTGTCTCTTTGGTGCACGCCCCTCCCTCCCCAAAGTCCATGTAGACAGAGTAGAGTAAAACATTATCCAATGAAAGAGCTTCTCCTTCAGAATCACAATGCAAAAAACTCATAAATGATGAGCCTTTGAAGTATTATTGGAAGACAATGCTCGCGCCGCATGATAATGATCTAAAACCTTCTTGCTTTAAACCCGTTACTATTAAGAACATAAGTGCCAAAACAATGGCCCGCAGCTTGTCGCTGATCCACTTGTGTGTCAGTATTTATTGGCCACATTCATCTCCGCGTCATATATTGTGGCGCAGCGTGATAATGAGAGACCCGAGGCGCTGTGGAAGCCGTGATGATTTGCACAAATGAGAAAGATACAGAGGAAGAGAGAGACAGACAGAGAGGAAAAAAGTGTATTTTTCTAACTTCCAGGGATGAGAGTGCAGCACTAACACAGGATTTATCTGTCACTCATCATGCTGCTACTGACCCCACTACACAAGTAAAGCTACATCTGTAATATAGCGAGTTAGTGTGATGTGAAGACTTCATAGACATGAGCTCTGCGTACGATATGTTCAAATCATACAGCTATATACTGTGCTAACAAAGTTTAACGATTAAACTGTATTTTTTGTTATAATTATTCCTCTTTTTCATCATCTTTTTCTCTTCTTCTTACAGTTTGAGCACATTTTTTAGGATCTTGTCACAAACTTCGCATGGACATCAGGACGAGCGCTCCCTCGTGGTCAAAAGTTATGTTTGCACTAATAGCACACAGGCGTATGAAACTCGGTAGGAAGGTGGGTCTCATCAAGCATTTAGCTTCTTAATTGTGAATATATTCTTGGTTTCTTTGCTCCATATAACAAACAAATCATTCAAAGTGAATCATTTTGGTTTGTGGACAAAACAAGACATTTGAGAACATCTTCATCTCCAGGTTTGACAAACACTGATTGACGTTTTCTTACATTTGATGGACCAAGCGATTACTCGGTTATGAAAATAATGGTGAGTTGCAGCTCTAAACAAGCGGCACAAGAAAAAGGGAGCATTTGGCTACGCACAACAGGAAGTCCGCCATTTTTTCAAAATGTAAATGTATCGCACAGTTTTGAGAATTGTTCAACAAAGATATATCACACGCAAAGTGCAGTACGAGGAGGATTATTTGGGAATTATTTTTCTGAAGGTGGGAACACAAAATGTATATTATATATTATAATTCTTGCTAAATTGATTAGATCAGCCTCAAACTCTGTCGTTCAGTCCAACATGAAGCTCATGATTTGGTTAAAAACTACTGGTAAATCAAAATGTATAAATGGGATTTTTTAACTGTAATTCCTTCAAAATTCACTGGATCACCATCAGTCCAGACAACATGGGACACCTACTGGCAAAAGGAAGTACGCCTTCAGTGACAAACCTTGCTTTATTTATGTAAGGCTTGCAGGCCTATTTTTATTTTATTTATGAATTATTCTTATTCTTATATACAAAACAGCTATCATGCAAATTCCAGCATTTTTTGCATGACAACGCAAAGACTCAGCGATTCAACTTGTGGCCGTTAGCCATTAATATTTTGAGTGAACCTTACTTTTTATGACTTGGAATACGTTTAGAGTGAAAGAGGCTTCATTTCTATAAAGTAGAAAACATTTTCTTAATAAGACACACAAAGACAAGGTGAAACTAAAAGTGTTACCAGCGCTTAATGTACACACCTTATATAGTCTTTATAGTTTCCACCTGCTACTAAAAAAAAGGGGACAGCAGAGTTTCCAATATTTTATTTTTGATTTAAGTGCTTCAAAACTAAATGTAGCAGATGTGATAAGATTCCAAACTCAAACACCAGTACTGTGGATGTGGAATGAGTCACGCTGTCTAAAATAATAAAGCCCGATGAGAAGTAATGGATTTCTGTTCATTCACAGCAGCGTCACAACACAAACTGGCAGTGTAAAGTATAATTACACACACACACACACACACACACACACTATTGTCCAACACCTATGAAGGCAGAACGCATGCACTGATGCTGCTCCGTGTCCTGATATATCTGCATATCTCTGTCTTCAAATTTTTCTTAAAACGCAGGAGGCGACACTCGAGAGAAAGAAAATGTCAAGTTGGTATTTAAATGCTAGAACGGCAGTCAGTGAAAGTTTTCCATGGATTCATCCAGTGTTCCCCCCAATCCTGGTCCTCGGGGGGCCCTGCGTGTTCTAGCTGCTGCCCTGCTCCAACGCACCTGATTCAAATCAACGGGTAATTATCAGGCTTCTGCAGAGCTCGGTGATGAGCCGACGATTGGAATCAGGTGCGTCGGAGTGAGAAACACTGGATTAAGATAACGGATGTAAAATCCAACTGAAAGATGTCGTTCAGTGGATCCACACTTCCTGTTGAGTGCGTACAAAAAGTCCCCTTCCTTTAAGACACTGCTGTCGGCCAAATCATGTCAAAATTCACACACATTCTACAACCAAACACTGAATATCGTCGCAGGAAAAGAATTGAAAGAGTTTTTCAATAGCGCTCCGATAAAGTTAAACATCCAACACCCCTGAGATTTCAATTTCAACACGTACTCTGCAAATATATGAACACGCTCCAGTGTTGTCGTTCCCTGACATACAGGGGATTATGGTGACACAGCCAAAAAAAACCCCAAAGCCCTTAAAGTTAAGGGCCCACAGAGCCTTGTTAAACACCAGGTTAACAGCCAATGTTTCCTTTTGGTCCAGAGACTGCACGTACACGCTCACATTTTCCACTCTTTTCAAAAGCATTTTACGAGCGGTTACGGCGCAGCAGGCGAAGCACTAACTTATTTCTATTTTACTGTCCCTGCTGTGTGTGGATTTAAGTGAGGTTTTGAAGACGTACGGCCTTCACAGGCGTCGGGACGGGAGACTGGCGAGCTTATGGCGCAGCGCAAATACACGTGAAACGAGAAAATCCCCTCCCCAAAATTAACTTAATACACTCAATATTATCTGCTGTTTTTTCTGCATTTTCTTTTTCCTCACTAGATAAGATAACATTATAATGCTGCGCCAAGAAAGAAATTATACAGAGAAAGCCAAGACAAAGAAAGTGATTATTCAAAAGAATAAAGTCGAAACTCTAATCTGAGCAGCTGGGTTCAAGAGTATGTGTGAGGACAGTGGACAGTACCTGCTTTTCCCGTGTTCTGTCCTCTCCTCACGTCACATCACGTCCTTTCTTGTCATCTCCTCCCCTCCTTTCTCTCCTTCGTTTTTGATGAATTGAAGCAGTCTTTTGTTTATTTCCACTCTGAGTCTGAGAAGAAAGTGTCGATGGATATTGATTTTTAAATGTTGTACCTGAATATCTGTCAATATCTCATTTCATCAAACACTTTAGCCCTTTTTTTGCATAAAAAGAAAGCAAAATATTTCACCTTTTTCTTTGCTGAAAACTAAATCTCTGGAACGATAGATGTTACAAACACAGGGTTGTTGTTTGTGTGTGATGAGCTGCAGGTGTGCAAACTTGATTGAAAGACATGTGTGTGTGAGTGTTAAGGCGGATCCCAGGAGATGATTGCTCCAGCAGAGGCCAGAACCACTTGCAGCAGTCATACTGCGCGTGTCTCGTGTGTTGCTTCTCGGCCTGCATGGATGTAACAATTGAGGGGCTCACCTGTGAAGGATCTGGGATCTGTTTATGCCCCAAGCAGGCCAGGGAGGAGCTCATCCATGCTTTAGACTCTAGACTCGACTATTATAGTCTTCTGACAAAAAGAGCATGAAACAGCTGCCGCTCCCTCAGAACGCTGCAGTTTTAGAGTCTGGTTGACAAATCACTAAATGATTTAGCTCGAAAAAAACAATAATGACATATTAAAAGAATATAGACCTCATAGGGCTCTGAGATCTACTGACTCAGGTCGGATAGTCGAGCCCAGAGTGCAAACCAAATATGGTGAAGCAGCGCCTAGTTGTTATACTGCAAAACAAGAGGAACAAACTACCAGTGGAATATTTTTAAATCCTGTTTTTCTCTTAATTTAATTTAATTTAATTTAATTTAATTTAATTTAATTTAATTTAATTTAATTTAATTTAATTTAATTTAATCATGTTAGAGTAAATGATTGTTTAATTTCTTATTCACCACTTTTTAGTGCTGTATTTTTATTTTATATCTTTTGTAACAACAATGTTTTTTCACTCTGTCAACCCACAAATGAGATTCTCAGACACTTCACTCCCTCAGGTGATCTTTGTTGTGTTCCCCATGTCAAAGAAAAGAGATAATTGAGTCGAGCATAAACTCAAACGCTAAACTAATTTTATATATATATATGTATATATATATATATATATATATGTAGTCTTAATGTCAGGTTTGTAACTAACCTAAGAAGAAACTTATAGGGGAATGGTCTTTGAGCGTTGTGTTTTAGTAGGAATTTGGGGTATCAAGTTGATTATTTTGACTGACTGACTTTAACAAATTCACGTGAGATTTGGGTCCCCTTGTCCTTTTTGCACCACACAAATTAACCCCAAGTAACTAAGTAACTTTTACTCTGAGTGAATTTTAAACAAACTACTTTTTTGCTTTAACTTGAGTGCATTTTTATTCCAGTACTTTCACTCTTTCCACCTCTGTCTAAATCCATAAGGATGATGGTTTCCAATGGTTGAGTTTGTCCCGGTTCAATCCTCCATGTAGCAGCGGTCGCACATATTAGGATTCATTGTGGTGTGTGTGCACCATACAGCAAACACGATTATGTTATTTATTACTATTACAGAACACACCACACATATATGCTACATGTATTCCCCTCTCTGTGTTAAACCACTGAACACACACACACTTACACGCTGTCTATATGCATGACAAGTAGACGCGCTGGTGTAATTGCCAGTGAAAAAAGCCGCTGTCACAGTGTGAGGTTAGCTCAGGTCCTGTTAAACCTACATTTGCCATCGCCTTGACACTGGCTTCTTTCAACTCTCTGATCTATAGGCCACAGCTTTTTCCTCTGAGTGATGAGAAACAGGGGAAAGCCAAAGAAGAGCATATTGGGGCTTTATGGGATTGAAATGGAAGGTACAGTACACAGATTATCTCACTAAAAGCAATGTGAAGGAGCCTTTGACAAATTGGTGTGTGAAATATTGATCTATATGGTAATGATGGCGGTGACACATTTTTCACAGAAGACAGAGCACGCGGGCAGGTCTACTTTCCCTTGCGTGACGTATTGCTTTGATTATTTTTCACCTTTCAATTGAAATTGAAATACTGGGCTGCCTTTTTTGCTGTAAGTAAGGAAAAATCTGAACAAATGCTGTGCTACATCATCATGTGCAGTCATAATTCTGGTCGTATCTTCCACTTTCGGATCAAAAGGTACAATGTTCGTTCGAATCCAATTTGAACAATGGCGAGTCTGGCCGTCCTTAAGGTCAAACGTGTCTTTTAATCACACCGAGCAGATTGCTTGTCTGCGTCAGGATGAACAGGGTCAGGCCTGCAGAATGTTAATATTGTTAAATACTGACCCGTAACTGTGGGTCAATTCTCCTCACGACACGACCGTACGAGGTAATCCGAGGACATTTGGTCAGTGGTTAATTCAAGAGGCCTTTATCGCACTCCAAATCTAATTATGTATCTGTGTGTGTATCTTACCAAAGATACTTGCATATTGTGAGGTCGTGAATAACCTGCAAACACAACTTGATCGGTGAGATATTGTCATTTGTCTTGTGAAAGGGACGACACGCGAGAGGCCGAAACACATGAAATAACGTGGGATAATCTGTTTGTTTAACAGTATTAATATTCTGCCTCTTAGTGTTCCTCACACTCTCCTGTTATATGTATGTCTCTGCATCTGATTTACACCATGATGCGTGGCGTTGCCTATATGCGGAAAACATTAAAATCCAAATGAATAATCCGTGATGTGTTATTTTCAACAAATGCACAATGTGTGTGTACAATGTCAAAGTTATTAGAAACATAGACTTTCTGCAGGAACTCATGAATTCAAGGTTATACCTGCAGTTTTGTTTAAGCCATACTACCTCAGGGGCTCAGAGGGTTGCCAGGTCTGTGTGCCAGGACTTGAATTGCCATTTACTGTTGGCTCCAGCTCCCTCCATGTCCATCAACGAAAAATAATATGGATGGATCCTTTAAAAGTGACAAAAGGATAGACTTGATTTTGTTGAACTGCATTCATTTAAAAGGGCCAAAAAAAAAATCACCTCAAAGTAAAATTGTGCTTTATTTGAATGTGTTTTCAAAGATAAACAGCACATGCTGGTGATAAAATTAGGTGGACAAGATGTGAACAGGAATTAAAATGACACATATCACAGACAGTAATTCTCTATTCATATTTTAATTAAAACCAATTTTACTACCAACTGCACTTTGAATTTGTCGCCTTCAGCAGCCTCTAACTTGATCTCTTTGATATAAACTAAGCCTAACTAACCCTCCCGCCCCGCTCACGTTCACAACCAAACACGGCATTTGTTGCCGCCCGTAGTTAAGTCAAGCAAGAAATTAGCAGCGGCTGGTGGACCAAGATCCTCAGAGGATCATCGTGAAAGTTATGTGGAGTCTGACATTCAATTAGTGGCTTCAGCCTATAATACCTGTCAATAAAAGAGGAACCACTGGCATTAAGTGTGTTAAATACTGCAGAATCACAATGATTATTGGACAGACGTCGTATTGTTTTGGAGGCTGCCAATATTACTTGTAAAATTTCAGTTAAAAACCAGAACAAAATGGAAATGTCTGACATTTCATTAAGACGCATTACATTTCATTAAACGCACATTATTCTCACCTTTTTTTTTTTGCTTGTTTTGTGTTGGTCCGAAATCAGCAAGATGGTGAATTCACTGGGCTTTCATTATGAGAGCGACCGGCTTTGTCTGAACCGATGCACATACAAACCTTAGAACACAGAGCATTTAGGCTGCTTTTTTCCATTACAATGTTAAAATGTATAAACAGAGACTATAAGAATGTGCAATACAGTGTCTTATATCTTTTTTTCCAGCACAACCTATAGGCAATCTGATGAAATGAGATGTTTTTTTTCCATTTTTACCAACTATGTTAACACACCTGGCTTGTTTTTATGAACAAACATAAGACAAAAACTGTCAATTTTGTGACTTCTGCGCAATTACCACTCGCAATTACAATAACTTTGACTAAGAAACACACAAAAAAAATTGGTAAAGCCTGAAGATGTGATCTATAAACACACAGCCCAGGATGTCCATATAAGGAGTTGTTTTACTCCCATGGCAACTTTTGAGAGAGCTCTTGCTGCAATGATGTGTACCTCGTGAGCACTAAGGGTTAACTTAAATATTATTAGTTAATTAATTCATCCATATATTGAGCCCCTAAAATTAAGTAAAGATGAATAAGTCTGACTTGTTTTGTTTGTATATTACAAGTGATTACTGTTTTTGAAGGTCCAGTGTGTAAAATTGAGTTGAAATGATTTTCATTTAGCAGAAAATGAATTATATTTATTATTTTTTCATTAGTATACAATCGCCCGACGGTATGAATTGTTGTTTTTCATTAGCCCGGAATGAGCCTTGTATAATTATGATGATAAATGAGCCCATTTTGGACCACCGTGTTTTAGCCACACCAAACTTAGAAGAGAAGGGTGAGGTGTGGGATATTCACCTGCAACTTCATCAACACATTTTTATTTTGAGCGTAATATGCAACAGTGCCGTCTCCCATTCCCTTCAAAAACAAAGGTCAACCTGTGTGCATGTATTTAAAGGAAGCACAATAAAAAGGAGGTGCACTGAATAAGGAAATCTGAGCAAAAACAACAGCAAAGAAACAAGAAATGTTTCAGTTTGTATTAGTGTTGTTGCGCCAGATATGTCAGGGCAAGTTACAGCTGTGACCTAATGTGGATATTCAGCAAACTGTCAAGGGTCATTCTCTCTTTTTTTCCTCCAGATTAAAGCAGTAATCAACCAAAGCATCTGGAAAACCACGTTTGTCGAGACAGACAACCGAATTCCTCCTTCATAAAGCGTCCAATCAACTGTCATTGTTCAAGTTTGAATTGAAATGACCCTTGAAAAGACCCTTGATTAATAATTGAGCATCCTACACCAAACCGTCTCTGAGGTAAAGGCCTTAAAAGAGCATCCATCTACACATCTCTTCACGGAAGAGAATCGTCTCTCGTTACCACCTCCACACACCTCCTCAGTCAAACCTCCTGCTATGAATCATCATGCAAAGTACACAGTGTGAACAGTCTGTGCCAGCCATTGTTCTTAGTTAAATATGTATGAACAGGGGAGACAAGAATGAAGGCTGAGTGAATGCACATTAGCAGCGAGAGAGACAGCGTAGGTCAGTGATAGTGATTTCTGTGGACTTGGCTGATGAAATTTTGGCAGAGGATCAGACCCGCGGGAGCAGAGAGCCCCTGCACAGCCTTTTATCCGAGAGGGTCACAGGACTGCAACAGCACAGAAGATGGGGGGGTGGAGACACCTGAGCGTGTGAGAATCTGTAACATGAGACATAAAAGGATCTTTTAAAACACAATTCCATATCTAACCCACTGTAATGTCATAAGAAGTAACACTTACCAGCTTTTTACTGTCAACAAAACTTTTTGTTTTCAAAGTTATAATGAGCGCCTCACATTTCTGTGCGTTCAGTAGACTCCTCCTCCTTCACGGGGAGACCGAGGGCCTGCGACCACAGGAAGCCACATTCATTAGTTTGACAGCTTCCCACCGAGTTAGGCATCATTAGGACGGACAGCGACACTCCTGAACGCTAACACTTCACATTTGAAACAGCAAACTTGCTGCAGCGCTAAGATTCTAACTGTTTACACAAAGACATAGTGAAAGCTTCATGGTTCACTGTTAGCATGTTTATTCTGGCAGAATCATGTTTTTCCGATATTCTTCTAACACTGATTACTGATTTCCACTAGTGCACTGCATTTAGACAATGTTTAAATATTTGTAATTTGCCGATTAGATAGTGAGAGGTGATGAAAATGATCATATACATATCTAAAAGAAAGGAAAAAAGAAAGAAAGAAGTGAAACAAGAAATAATAAATACACATTGTTCACATTTACAGTATTTGTTTTGGAATAAGTTGCACACAAAATATACAGTACATGAAGCCGTATCAAAATGTTCTTTTTGTTTTTCTTCCTCCTGTGACATCGAACGTCAATCTGCGACGACTGGCAGGTGAAGACTAAGTTAAAGTCTAATCTGCTAGTTGACACCGGTCAACCACTAACTCATCATAAACCAGCGCCTGACTCTTCTAACCAGCTAAATGGCTAAAAATCACTGACATTTCAACGTGAAGCGCGAAGGCCCGAGGCTCACGTCGAGGAGAAGCACCTTCACAAAGACGGACTGACTTCAGGACAATAAAATAATACATGAAAGAGAGCAAATAAATACACACACGGCAAAAGATTTAATCTATAACTAAGGCAATTAATAATATTGTCAGGTCCATAATTATATTAGATTTATGTGATTCATTGATAACATAAAACATCCAGTCAGACATAACTAATACCCTCAATTATACAGTAAACCCCACAGGGCTGGATTCATTTAAAACTCATGAATGAAGTCAATAATAACCCAGATTTACTGTACTGTATCTTCTGCATTCAGATAGCAGAGGGGCACAATCAATAAAATATTCTCTTGAGCGACATTTAGCACAACGATTGACAACATTGCGCGACAATCTAATTTAGACACTCGTTGTTTTCATTTTTTTTTCTCGATGCAGGAGCTGTGAAAACCAAACAGAAGAAGACGGAACTCCACAAATGACCACGTGTTAATGCCTCACTTCACAATTACTACTCAGATTCTGATTTCTTTTTAAAAAAAGTGAATCTGGAAAACAAAAAGTCAGGATCTGTTGGTCTACGGTTCTAGAGAAAGATCAGAAACAACATGTTTGTTAAGTAATGAGGTGTTATGGTACATCTACGCAGAGAATAAATGCAGCATGCTTGAGTGTGAATTCAACAGGTGAACAGTATAAAGAGTTGTGACTAACATAGAACCTAAGAAATGGTCGTGTACACTACTGCACATGCTGTAGAGCTCACTGAGCGCACATCAACATCGATTAGTATGTTGTTGTTAAAAAAAAAAACTGAAGACATTCGACTCGGGGCTCCGCAGTGGGGAGTCCCTCTGTTGTTTCCGTGTGGTGTCAATGATACATTGGGATTTGCTATGCATCAGTCTATCGCTTGGGTCTGTCAATGTCATCGATGGCCGCCAGCAGTTTCTGTCGAGCTCTCTTGTTTATGTGTGAGCCCAGGCACACGTTGACCAAGTTGGCGAGCTGCTTCATGGAATACTCCTGTCAAAAACACACACGGAAACGTCAGTCAAAGCAAAGCAGAAGCTGCGTCAAGTGCATCTCGGTTGTTTATGCAGGGGATGTGTCCGGTGCTGAGCTGCTGTGGAGATTCTTTCATACACTCCAGATTAGGGATGGGAGTTGGTATCGGTCACTATTGGTATTGGTGCAATTCTTGCTTCAGCCAAAGCATTTTAGCTGACTGATGGATGGATGTTTGAGCTGTTTATTTCTTCATTTTGTTTTGGGAGAACGATATTTGTTACACAATTGGTGAATCGCGTCTTTGAAATGACTCAAGACTCGGACTAATATCGGTATTGGTAAATACTCAAGTTTGTGATATTGGTATCGGACACAAAAAAATGGTATCGTCCTATCCCTACTCCTGAGACTACATGCTGATGTGTCTGGGAGCAAGACACTGAACCCCAAGTTGCTCTTAATGTATGTGAACAATATGAAAGATAGATAATAGAATAATGCTGTGTGAATGCGTGAGTGAATAGGTGTGAACAGCTATATAGCAAAACTAGAAAAGCGCTATATAAGTATGCTGCGCTTCCACCGAGTGAAATGGTTTGGTTTGGTACAGTATGTCGTTTTTTTGCATTTCCGAAACGCAAGCCTGACTGAGGGCTTTACCGTTCCGTAACGTACCACGCTGTACCAAACTGAACTGTACCGTGATGGAAACTATAGGTTATACGGTCTATTCTCCCCTTTGCTGCGACGTGTGTGGGGAAAAATGTGCGAAATGTGCAGTCTTCATCAGTTCACATGTGAGATGAAATGAAAAGCAAGACGTTCCCCATTGCAGACACGACACACGCATGTAAGCAGTATGAACCTGGCTGTTTCACACGGGATATGTGAGTGGCGCCTTACGGCTGTTTGGCACGTCTTTCTTTTCATTTCACACGTGTTTACTAACGCGGAACCTGCCTCTGCCGTCTGGGACTTTTAGTGTAACAATCAATCTTCTAACGGCCTCTTTCACCGTCTCACCCTGTGATTCTTGATGAACTGCTCCATGTCGTTCTCCGTCAGGTAATAAGCCTTGATGTAGGTCTCCACAAACTCTTTATCGGGGATGGGCCGCAGGTCGGTCAGCTTCTCCAGCTTCATGAGGAACTGCTGGAAGTCCAGCTGCATCAGGGCCCGGCCCTCATTGCTACATTTCTTCACATTGGCGTAGCTGCAGAAGAGCACACAGCAGGGGGTTAGCATCTTTATGTGTCAGTGCACGACGACTAGGAAAGCAAGTCAGTTTTTCATTTTGATTCACGACTGTGAGGCGGGAGAATTCTCTTAAGCTCTGACCTGAGCTTTGCCGTCAAGTCACACGTCACCCTTTCTGACCCTGATTGCAAAATGAACTGAAAATGAAGCACTGAGCCGAAGATATTTCAATGTAATAATAACAATAACGTGAAAATAATGCAATAATGTCCTTGAGCAAGACATTGACTGAACAACTCCTGATGGTGCTGAGTCATCTGTGTGTGTGTGTGTGTATGTACACCTGTTTTTGTCACATCCTTATAACCTTTTCTGGTATTAACACTGACTTTTTCAGGACCAGGAGTTCTCATGGGGGCCAAAACCTGGTCCTAATAAGGCGTAATGTAAATAAGGCATCACGTAAATTACTACAGGTGAGTGTGTGTGTGACTAAAAGCCACATAAAAGCAGTCCATTTACCCATCTGTAGTTCACTCTGAATTACTGAATTCATTCAACGTCGTCTGTGTGCCGCGTTTGAGTTTGTCATACGTCAATGTTTATTAAAGTTTAGGAGGAAGTATAAATGCACGGGAGAATGCCAAACCTGTCAAAACGTTGTACTAATGGAAGCAGAAAGGGAACAGGTCACGAGTGGCTCCCATAACTAAATCTTTATTTTACAACACAGTAGAACGGACGAGATAGACTTTGCGGTTTATCTTGCTTGCCCCTGGTTCATACATTATGATAAAAATGTATTTTATTTTTCATTTGACATTTATAAAACTTGATTTGTAAATGAATATGAATATGTATGTCATATTTTTTTTGATAGCGAATTGGAAAAAAATGGTTTGAACATTTAATTTTTTTTGCACAACAGTCATTTTATATTACCGTTGTACCAATATTTCATTCATTTGTTCACTTATTGTGGACCCGATTCCAGGCTACGTGACTATTTGTGTAAAAATGCTGTGACAGATTGTCCAACAGAGCTGATTTTGATTGTGTTTATCGATCAAATATGTGTCAGAACATCAGTTTGATAAACGTAAATGCCTTTTATCCAATATTCAGTCAGGTTGTTCCACTGCTGTGTGTCTGTGTGTGTGTGTGTGTGTGTGTGTCGGTTGACTACTGGCATCTCCACTACATCACAGTCAGGTCTGCTCTCTGCACACTCTGTGTCTCACATTTCAAACTTTGTCTTTCTTCTGCTTCCATTTTGTGCCTCACTCTCGCTCTCCGTCTGTTCAGGCCTTGCCAGAGTTTGACACAGAGAGTGTCTGAGCTTTGCCTATTAATTCTCAGGCCGCCATATTGCCGTGTCTCTTAGAGGACACGAGCACTGGACACAGAAATTGCTACTGCAGCAACAGAGGTTTAATTTTGCCAAACACTGCAGTCGTTTTTAACCTTTTTTTTTCTCTCCCCATTGGAAGAGGTTAAAACTTTCTCTTATGTAGGGGAAGAAAAATACTCGTAAACAGTGCAGAGCTGTAAACTCATCCATCTTCCCCTGTGGGTGAAGACAAGCCTTCCACCTTTGCTTTATAAAGTTCAATGTCCAATGTTCTCCTTTTAACACACGGGAGAGAAATCAACCACATAAAAAAAAGCAAGTTTCTAACTGAAAGTGCTGCCAGCGTCACCTTTACAATGAGCAGCAGGAAGACTTTTGTGTCGGCATCAAGAGTTTCTTCTTCCCAATGAAGTGTGTGTAACCTCATGATAACCGTCAGCCTCTCACTATGTCACCATCCATCCAGCCTTTCTCAGTGCTGTTGTACACAGTCTGATGTCAGTCTGACAACCTACTTCACACGTTGACTTAACTGTGAGAAAGAAAACAGTGGGGGGTTTAATAGAAATGCTGAGGGGAGGGGAAAAACATGCTGTGATCTTCTGTCACCTATCCTCACCCATCTCTGTTGCTTATAAGGCAGAAAGTGGGAAGGTTGTGATACAGTGGGGCAGAAATGAACCTGGAAACCGGAGTCCTCAGGTTTCTTATGTGCTTTATGCAATTTCCATGATTCCTTCACCGTGCTTGATGCGTGCTTTGGAAAGACTTTTGCATTTTAAATTTATGGCGTGCAGATGTTCAAACTGTGGCCTAAACTGAAAAAATTAAAATGAAGGACGTAAAGAGTGAATAAAAAACCCTGTTTCTCTTTGGTCTGTGGGCTTTCTTACACATGGTAGACTTGGTCGATGGCGGGTTTTTAAATCTCTTTGATGACATAAATCACGTGTATTGTTTGGTATCTGTTCATGACACAAGCTTAGGGACTGTAACCTGAGAGTATAGTATTTGTAATCTGCCCCATGGCTCTTAAAACCACAATTTTACAGGTCTTCACTGCATTTAGGGCTCTTGTGAGCAATTCATGCATTTCTTTTGGGTACGTCCTTGTTCCCCTCAATGCAGTGTAATTGGGTATCAACTCCAATAACCTTCAGTGACTGCTGGGGTATCCTATATAAATATTTCATGCACAAAAGCTTACCCAAATGCTGACTTAAAAAAAAAAGTTCTCCATTCATGAATAAATGCATCTAAATACGTATGGCAACAGGTATAATTCCCACAGTTGAAGAATACATGGGTGGAAATAATAATTCAAACAACGTTTACAGTGCATCTGACCTTGAGGGCTTTCATTTATTAACAGCCAGCCTACATTATATGCGTGTATGTATAGATATAAAGACACACAGTGTTTCTTGTGTGTGAAAGCTTTGCAAAGAGCAGCCCACGTTTCGAGTACTCCAAGCAAGAATAACCCAGAGAAGTTAAGAGAGGTTCACCAGGTTCAGTTGCACTTACAGACCTGCAGTGAAACTTGTCTCAACCCCTGCAGCCCCATCATCTATAACTTTAACAGGTTTCTAAAGACTCTCACCGATATCAGACTATGATATACTATGTGAAAATCAGTGATCAGTGTATCACATTAATAAGGCACAGCATTGCCTTTATCACGCCTTTAATGGAAGAGTTTGAACATAAGAACAATATATAAAACATTTAGAAATGTGTAATATTATATACAGTATATATACACAAAATGACCGTCATATGTCATCGGAAACATGTTCAATTGAAATACTGGCTTCTGCTTTGGTTTGGTGTTCTGGTCTGTTGAGCCACCCCGCACTATCACGCAAGCTTGTAGCATTGGAAGTAGTATTGGAAATGCTGCTTGATACCACTCTCAAAAACTTCTCAACCAGAGGAGAATAAGAATGAGGATCATGTTTAAATATAGACTGTTGAAAGTCGAGAGAAAGTTGACAACAAACTTCAGCCAAGGTTAGCTAACACTCTACCTCCCCTTCTCTCTCTCTTTTACTTTTTCGGTGGATATTTGACGCATCTAATGTGACTACAGTTAGTTATTGTTGCTCTGCTGGTCTCAAGCTTTCACTTACGATCTCTGTTGGCTGCAGATGTGTGAAAATTAAGCAAATATTTAGGACAGTTATGTACGTGGATGTGAATAAGCACAGTGTGTACGTGTAGCATTTTAGTAGAGCTAAAGGTCACTGTTATTTTACATACACGTATATAACCTTTAAAAGGGGCAACATTTCACACACGCAGTTTTTAGCAATAATTTACACAGAAGGTGATCATTTTCTGGCCATGATTTCATAAGAGTGACGTCAGGCTGCACAGAAGCCCTTGAAGCTGAAGAGGTGTTTTATGACTCTCTTACCCCTCGACAAGCGTCCTGTTGGCCAGACGGATGCAGTGCTCCCACAAGACGTTGGACACAGGCAGCGGAATGCGCACATGTCTGGAAACATCACCCAGCCTCTTGTTGAATTGCTCAAACTCCTGAGTAGATGGAGGAGAAATCCAAAGTCAATTCACCCAAAAGAGAATTTGAACATTATGAAATGCAGGATGAAATAAACGATGCCGAAAATTTAGACAGACGGACATTTAGGGCATATTAGGTACATTTAACAAACACAAACCTGTGTGCGAGGCAGGGGATTTACTGTATGAACTACAGCCTCAGACACGGACAGAAAACAGAAAACACACAGTCATCTTCGGCTTCCCAAATGGAAGACATGACAAAATAAAAGTCTGAGCACCACAGGGTTCTTGGATAAGCCAAACTCCAGCTCTGCCAGTCTTAACTTGTAAAACCACACAGGGTTATAAATCAGCCTCATGCTGTGAAAAGCACTTTTCAGTTATTTACAGCCTGTGAAGAATAAACAGCATTAAGGGTTGCTGTTAATCTCTCTCTCTCTCTCTCTTTTTTTTTAATAAATAATAAATGGTGGCATAAGTAAATCAGATCAATGAAAGATATATTTTTCCTTCAGGATAAGAAGGCTACAGCAGTCTGGGTCAGGACTGACTGAGCTTTTTCTTTTATGATTCTGTGGTCTGGACTGAGGGAAACAAAACATCCCAAAGTGCTGAAAAGACGAAAGCAGGAAGTATGAATCTACCATGGCCTGAAACAGGCATTAACAAATTATTTGTGAGCTGGTGAATGCTTTTCTCTGGTTTGGAGACACTCCAAATGGACTCACATGTTTGAGTTTTTGACGTGAATGAAACCATTTACATATTAGTCCTGCTTTTCCACTTACCATTCCCTCCGAAAGGTTTAATTATGGATTAACGTACAATTCATGATCTGATTTGCCGCTGTATATCAGGAAGAAACTGCAGAACATAAGGACTGTAGTCGTTAATGTGATGGATGTGTCCCAGGTAGGGTGTCTGATTTTCCCGCACGCACCGACAAGCGTACACCTGATGCCTTGCGTCATATTTGATGAAAGTGAACCTGAATTTTAAGGCATATGTGCCCATTAATTTTGCATCTAGGAATGATGGGTTATTCATTCACAAACAACCATCCTGAACAGCAGACTTGATATTTTGTCAATGAAGTCTGCGGCTGCTGCATTTGCTGCCACTTTATATGCAAATCATTGCCATTGTTGAGTACCAGTGATCAACCTGAATTCATGAATAAAATATTCTCCTTTGTGCTGTACAACAAAATGTAGCACACCCTTTTCAATCAGTGTACACAGCGCCTTCCACATGTACTGTGGGTGTCTGACAAGTTGGCAGAGAAGCCTATTAGCGCTCGATGGGGAATGTACATGCTAGCCCTGACACACGGCGTGTCAGTCCATGTGCTGGATCACTTTGACACCATACAAATTTAAAGCAGCCACTGAGACAGACATTTGCTTTCAGGTAATTTTTGCTCAGAACCAAATTAGGTGAGAAAGATCCATGAGCCATTCAAAGCCATTTAGCTGGTGACTTTCAACTCTGAATATCTTAATTAATTAATTTTAAAGGGATTTTAGCAAAATCTCCGATTTCATAAAAAAAAAAGAAAAAGATTTCTAAGCCAAGCTGGTGCACATTGTAAATAAGCATTTGTTTTTCAGTTTGGTGCCAGTCTGTTAAGGATTTCACACCACAGTGAGCCCTTCAGACCTTTTTAGTCTGCGAGTGTAAGGGCCTGGGAAACCCAGGCCAAGTGTCCTTCTACACCATGCAGCATTTATGAAGGGATAAGTAGTCAGTATGCATAAAGACATTTCCAATTCTTAAAAAGAACTTCAGGGACAGGTGAGCTCAAACATCTTTAAACAATGCTAAAACTTGCGGGGAGCACTAAACTATTCACCCCATCCCAAATAATTGATATTAAAAGTCTGTGAATAAATTCCTACTTGTGAGAACCAACCAGGAACTAAAGAGTTGGAATTTAAACACTATACATAGTCGAAATTCACTGTCAATGTATGCTGAAGTAAAGCCAGTCACTTCAACAAAAACCTGGGTGCTGTGAATCCCAGTGAGAGCGGCTCCAAACAAACACAACCAGAAACACAACTAAAGTAAAGTTCCCCTGTGTAATGGGAACAGAAACAACCAAAACAAACCGGCTAGCAGCCATGCTGTGTGGTAAAATGGATGTGTCTCCGCGAGTTAGTGCTCAATTCATGGAGCATTTGCAAAACAAACACTGCAGTCATTAAATATTTGTTTTGAAAACTTAGCGAGGCCATTCTTAGCTGCCCTTCACTGTGGCTAGCACCTAGTTAACATGACAAGCATTGTATAAGAAGAAGGTGTAGCCAAGATGTCTCTTGTTTAACAGCCCTGTGGTGGGCAAGTGAAATTCCCTAGAACTTTAAAAAGTCAGCGTGTAAGATTTAGGAGGGTTTGCATAAGTGTAAAATTGCTTTTAAATGATAATACTTCGGTTTTTGGCCTTAGAATAAGTCTTTTATATGTACTTTAGAGAAGACCACCGTAGCTCTCCGATATGCTTGGAAAAGGGAGGGGTGAGTGGAGGAGTCTGCCCTTTGTTGCAATCTGTAGTCTCACTATTAGATGTCAGTAATTCCTACACACTGGACCTTTAAAAAGTGTTCTGTTCCCGTAAAAAAAAAAAAAAATCTTCTTGTGTCTATTTACTGCACCAACCCGCAGTAATATATTACATTAGCAGTCATCGGAATTTCAAATGAAAGGTTACCTTTAAAAGGACGTCCACATACACATTGTGCTGTGACATTATCTCCCTGATGTCCCATTTCACTCCAGCCATCATGAGTAACATTTGCTCGTAGTCGATGGCTTTGGCGGCCACTATCCAGTATATGGGTTTCCGCAGTTCACTGGCTGTAGAAACCGTCTGAGGGTAGAAAAACAAGGGCCGAGCCCATGTTGTCATTGTGTCTCTGAACATGATGTAAGCAGGAAACGGGGGCAGACATGAAGTCAAAAGTCCCTTCAGAGAGACGTGTTTTCCTGACACATTTCCAAGCAGAAAAATCACAAGACATGACATTCATTTGATGTTAGCGGGAAAACAGCCATCGCTGTACACTTGCACATTTCAAATGTCAAATGAACCTGAGCAACATACAACTTCTTGTTTGCTCAGAGTACAGGGGGTGTACGCCGGGCTGCAGTGCTACTGTACATATTGATTTCTGTTGAGGGAGAAATCAAGGACAACTCAAAGGCATTATCAAGTGAACGAGAGATACTATATATTATTTACTGTATGAATTGAATTAATAACTGACGGTTTTTTTTATCTTAACGTCCCATTTAGCAGTCCTACAATAACCATTTAACCATTACATTTTAGGTGGAAGTGTGCAATGTCTACAATACCTGAGAATAAAACTGTTGCAGGAAAGGCTTCTTGGCTGCAGGCATCATTGTGTCTAGGTGGGACTGGAGGGACTCAAACTGTTCTGCCAAAAACACACTGTGAAGAAAACAAAGTTGTCAGAAACAGATAAAGCTCGGCACAGCAGAGGCATCATAATGTGTTGAAGAATGTTTGTAACATAAAAGAAGACAAATGCTCTCCTGATGTTTCTTTTTTCTTTCTTTTTTTTCCAGGAGCGATACAACTCCTACGAGTTATGTCTGACAGAATCCTGGTTTGAGGAGAGTTTGTTTTCGAGGGCTGCGACTAACAGTTTCTCTCATAATCAGTTAAACTACAGAAATAATTATCTTGATTGATCGAATAGTTGTTTGTTCCATAAAATGTAATTAAATGCTGAAAATGTTGATGTTTCTCACACCTCAAATGATGAGATTCTCAAATGTCTTGTTTGAGTACTTAAGTGTTCATAAAAACACTAACAATAATAATAATAATAATAATAACAATGCAATGATCAATTATCAATTATCAAAGTAATAACAATTAATTTAGTAATGGATTCATTGTTGCAGCCCTAGACGTTCCAGTGTAGTTGTGCTGGAGCTCGATCTCACTGATGTAGGGTGTCGGGACCCGTCGTCCACAAAAATCAATTCTTTGTACGATGCAATGTGTCTGTCTAGGATGGATCTGGGATGCCTTACAACTACCTGACAAACTCTGGCATGTTTTCTTTCTTACAACTTGTTTCATCGCGTGAGTGATGTTGACCAATGAGATCACAAAAGGCTCTGCATGTGCAGAAGGAACAAACAGGCAAAATGGCGAAGAGCAGGAGGGCTGATGAAACACGAGGATTGATGAAATTACTGCCAGATAGAACTAGGATACAGGAGCTGTGGAAAAAGCATCCCGTGTCATCGAGGGAATATCGAACCCCCCCAGAATCCTTAAAACCGACAAAGCTTCATTCTGAACTATCGCAACAGCACAAATTACAGAAACCCAAGGTATTTTTTTCTGTTAAAATTCCGATACTAAATCCGGCATTCATGTTCACAAATGTCCATCTCCACTGATGCTCACTTCACTTGCCCCAAGTGTTTTCTGTAAACTGCAAATGCTGCAGTGTTCTTGAAACGTTCTTTCAGTATAATGATTTGTCCTTTTATGTCCTTTTCACACAGCTATGTTGTTCACTGCAGACACAGACGTCTATTTCCGCAAAGTACCGCGCGTGTCAAACAAATAAAGCAGTAGTAAAGCAGTAATGATATTGAGATTCCAATTATGCTTGAAAAATACTGAGACCGAGCGAAAGCAGCGAAGACACAAAATACAGGGAGAGAGAAAAAAATCAATAAGGACAGACCTAATAGCCCAGTTCCTCTGTGAGTCCAGTCCCGACTAAATAAAGACCTCCCAACTCAGGCTGAATGATGTCTCTGACAGGCTACCGTACACTTAATGAAAACTGAGGAAGCAGATTTGAGCGGGCTGAAGTTCACTGCTGAGTTTAACAAGGATGAGTGCTTCAGCAACGGCGCGCCTCACAGAGTAATCTCTTTCCTAGTCAAATGCAGCATGTATGATGGGACAGTCCAATCTGGGGGGGGAGGGGGGGGGCACCAGTTAAGATAAACAACATTTGTCAATTTATCAATATTTGAGAGTGAAAATCTAATCATGAGTTATGAGTCCAGAGTACATACCATTCATTTTTCTTGGGACCAATTAATTAGTTATTTTCCCATCTAGCAGCCATGTTCAAACCACAAATGGACATGTGCAGTACGTACACTCGTATTAAAATGAGTTGTTGTCTATTATAGTGTTATTCAGAGGGTGTTGAACAACTTGAACTAAGGTAATTTACACCCAGAACCCACCTAAGTCCAGCACAGTGTCCCTTTCTGCTGTGTTACACATTTGGACCTCATTTATTCCATCTGCTTTTACACCATGTGTTGAATTCATACGTAATGTATAGAGCCCTTAATCTGAAAAGCACTATACTGTATAAACACAGCCAGCCCCAACGACTAAGCCCTGTGCACCGCTGTTCCTTTCACGGAACAGAGAAAATCACATTAAGGTTAGCGGGCACAAATTGTGTTAACATCAGCAACACATTGCAGTTCAGAGGAAAAACGCAGGCCCTGCAGTTCACACTTATCTGATCACACACGTGTGGATACTGCACTTGAACAACAGCTGGAAGGACAACCATCAGACTGGACTAATCTTTGATTTTTGCTCTGGGCTCAGTTCTTTCTTTTCAAGTTGATGCTTGAAATGGCACCTGCTGGAGGTTCTCACAAAACACGTCAAGATTATCTGGCCCATTTTTTTTTTTAATGATACTGTTACTGACACACAAACGTTCATGCAGTTCTGCCGTCAATAAAGTCAGTGTCCTGTCTGCAAAGAGCAACGCCGTACCTGCTGGACTTAAGCTCTTTGATTTTCTGTATTTTTTTTGGTTGTTTGTTTGTTTGTTTTTTTTAAACAAACAAATAATGCTGTGTGACATGCTGCAAGCCTATTCACCATTTTTACACCTGGTTTACAGACTTACAGACTGCGGTACTACTATATACCGCAGACCTCTCAGGATCCGAGAGTTTTGTCAGCACTCATGACAGTTGAACCTAATTAATTAATCAGGGGGCTTCTGTGCACCGTGCAGTTGTGCTAGTCAAGAAAAAAAAAAGCGAGACTTATTATAAGAGATCATTCCAAATTCACATTTTTAGGAAGAACGCTATGAATTCTCTTTGAAGATGATAAAATAAGCCATTGCAGCTACCCTATTACTTCAATAACGTTTTCATTCACTCATTTTCTACCGCTTTATCCTCCATATGCTGGAGCCAATGCCAGCTGACTGAAGGTGAAAGGCAGAGTACACACCGGACAGGTTGCCAGTCCATCGCAGGGCCAACATACGGAGACAAAACAACCGTTCACTTTCACACTCTTCACGTTCAATTAACCTCTACATGGTTTTGGACTATGTGAGCCTAAAGAGAATCCACATGCACACAGGGACATGCAACACCTCACAAAGAAAGGCCACTGGTTGAACATCGGTGATCCAAACCGGTGACCTTCTTGCTGTGAGGCCTTGTTAATTCATGAAGCTTTATTGATGTGAATGATGAATGCAGTGTGACACACCCACAGCAGATATAGCATACCTTTGATGGAGAAGCTACAAGACTGACTGCTGAAATGATGATCACCTTAAAGAATCAGAATCTTAATTTGATTAGAGGAAACACTTGTAGAGTGTTGAAGAACTTGAAGAACTTCATTACACAGTATGCGTGACACAGGCCGGAAGTAAACAACGCTGACATGAAACAAGCACTGCCTTCATTCTCTTCGCAACCGCTGTTGTATTACTGAAGTGCAGAGTACTTACAGAGACTCAGTGGCCACCACTCTCTGAGCTAACCCATAAAGAGTTCCACTGTTAGTGAGGACCACCAGCTGGCTGAGATGTGGGCTGGGCACCTTCTCCTTCCTGTCCTCCGCTGGGCCGTGGACACCTGCGTTCTCCCCCAGTGCTTCCTGGGACACACACACAAGAGGTACATGGTAAAGTTAGCAAGAAAAACCATATATGTACATATTAGACCCAGTTAACATGTAGGGACATGGTGAGGTTTTGCAAATTAATGTTCACAGACGTCAACTACAACCAGGCTCATATTGGACGATACCAGTTCTCAATCACACTGGTGTCCACTGTCCATTATGTGCTCTATTTTATCATCCATTCCACTGAATAGATACCTAACTGACAACATGAGCTATTGAAGAAGACCTAAAACAAGTGACTGAGACCATTAACTCCTGTGGAAAATGTTTACTGATATTGACTACCACAGACTTCCATTTAAACGAAGTTCAAACCAGTTATTTTTGCAACTTCTGCATTGGCTTCTTGTTGAAAACCAGAGGACTACGTCCACCTACTGTATGGTCTATATTCAATACCTTGAGTGTTAATAACAGTGTGGTTGTCTTACAGTCCCCACTGCTGTTAATACAACAAAAAACCTTTCACTTGCAATACAGAGACAAAATGTAGATGCACGGTGTGCTGATGATGGACAGCGAATTCTGCTGACCAAACTGGCTGACTTCCAGAATTAATTTTCCTTTTGATATATTCAACTACGCTCCTTCATCCAGCAAAGCTTTTATCCCTTCATTACAAAAACAATTGAAAAAGAAAAAGACAGCCTTCAGCCTAAATCCCTTTCACAACCACAGGGAACTGTATCTGCATACAAAGCACATACGATTCCATACAGTAGGGTATTTCCTATGAAGCATGTGTGGATGATATGATGCATCACACTGGCACAGAAAGCTCTGCACTATGCAGCTGCAAAGGCCCCTAAATGCAGCCTCTGGCAGATCAATAGCAATGCCGCGAGGTAATGATTGGTGCTTTTTATGCTGAAGCAAATCATCCACTTACAAACCCAACTTCGCCCACATTGTTTCTTCAATGTAACCATTTTAGATGAAGTAAGCACTTAAAAACAAATGGCTACACACACACACCAAGGTCTTATTCATCCAAATGAAGTGACAGTAAGAATTCATAAATCCTCAAAGCTTTTGTCACAACAGGTTCAACAAGTCACTGCGTCATCAACACTCCAAACCAGAAAAAGTTAGTTTGTGGGACAATACAAAACAGTTGTAAGTTAGGCCGAGACGCACATACACACTTATAAGATAACATCTTACTTTCCTCCAGCAACCATCTATTCACTAAAATGAGGTATATAATCAGCCCAGAGAGCAGAACAAAAAAAAGAATCACAGTATGCAACCCTTTGGACAATTTATGGTTCAGACCTGATGGAACGACACCGTCGGCTCCATTCTGAAAAGTGCAACCTTTATCAAACCTCGAACGTATCTTGCTGCGTTCAGTCAAACCTTCAGCGCTGTTGAACCCATTAACAGTCTCAAATAAAAGCATATCCCTTTCACAAGATTAACATTTGAATGATATAACCGTGTACAGCGGTAATGGATTTTCTACAGATGGCGCAATATATCTCACCCAAGAGAAACTCTGTGTTAATTTATTACTCGACACGGCAGAAACATTTATAAAATAAGACATTTAATGTAATGAAACAGTCCCTTTTCACAGTAACATTGAACATCACAATTTTAAAATAAAATAAATGATGAACAATTAACTCAGAACATGACAAGGACATTTTTTTTTTAAAAATTCAAACACGTCTCATACCCAACCACCACGTAAAAGAAGAGGACAGAAATCATGCCCTACACTTTTTTTTTTTAATCCACTGCAGACTTTCTCTTTCTTGTTGGGAAGAGGCTACAGAGCGTTCACAGCAGATGCTGTGCTTCGGCACTGTTGCCATCACACCTTGAACTGCGTGCAGATGAACTTACTGAAAGCACAGTTATTCTTAACTCGGGCCAAAGGGGAATAGAAGTGTGGCAACAAATTGCAAATGAACTCTGTTTCGTCAGCCTGTTCAATTAATCACAGAACTTGTCTGTGATTTTTTTTAGGATTCAAATTACGCAGTCACGCACTGAGCTTCTGTGATGCAAAACCTCTTGAAAAACTGTTACGGTTGTGATTGTTAGAAAGAAACACAATGCATTCTTGTTAACTGTTAGCAGCCATGCCCCAACTGTCTTAGGGCAGAGAATGTCGCTGAATATTACATGATTTAAAACCTCGTTTTTAAACACTACTTACTAACACATTTTCCTGTGTGGTGACAAAGTCAGAAGTGATATTTTCTATCACTTTACAGGGACGTTAAAACCTAACTATTGGTTTCGCGAAGCCATAACTCATCTCTCGGAGCTGTAAAATGGCTCGCATGACTTGTTGATCTCCTCCTGCGGAGAACACTGTGTTTGCAGAGGTAATAAAACATGTGCCCAGGAGATTTTCATCTGTACACCAGCCTCTGAGCTCATCGCAACATGCACAGTTATACTGGGTGATTTCCTTGAAAGTAGGGCTGGGTATTGCTACTGATTTAATGTTGCAAATTGTAAATAATTTGAATCTCTCTCATCTGGCAATGATAAAATTTACCCCAGAGTATATACATGAATGCACTTTTTATTTAATAAACTCTAAAGTAAAGGCCTGTACATACTCCACAAAAACAAAGGGCTGCAAGAAAAGAATGATGTCATTCTCTATGAGGACTTCCCACTTAATCCAGCCCTTAAAAAAAAACATCGAGTTCAAAATATACAGCCTAGAAGTGCACCAGACAGTTTGATGTAATTAACTGTGCAGCAGAGGGTGCTGTGAGTGCAGCTCTCCCTGCCCTCTTTGCTCATGAGAAGACGACAACAGTGGTGTTAAGGTGTTTTGCAGTGATATTGTAGAACAGGAATAAACTACTGTTTGAACTCTGAACGGACAATCACAACAATAAGCATCTGCTCCACCATAAATGGCAGTAACAAAAAAAATGAAATGACATATATTAAAACAGGAGTTAAAGAGGATATTAGGAATCAATATTGTACCTTACTCATGAAGATCATAGGTAACGTTTGAAAATTTCATAATAGGAAACAACCACCAAGAAAATGCCTCATGTGGCCAACATGGTTACTCAGTATCTTTGCTTTCTAACACTATTACACTGTGTTCGTTTTACATTCGGCCGCATTACACTAAGTTCTATCATTGGGTTGCTATATGAAAGTCATCCGATCGTGGCTCTCCTCTAAATGAATCAAATCAATTCTGCTCCAGCTTCATTAGTTTGATGTTGCAGCAAAGTCTGGTTGGGTCTATTTTTATTCACTCCACAGGAGGCGTGACCTTTCATTGACTGTGCCCCTGCAGCGTCAACACTCCATGAAGAAAAAAAAAAAAAAAGGGACTTCTAAAAGACTGTTGGGAGAAACGTCATGATGAATTTTTTAGCTGAATATGTCCACAGAAATCTTTAGGTAAGAGCCGACAAATAACATCCATGACATTCAAAAATGTGTATGCCTATTTTTTATAATTCTAAGGCAAAAAAAAAACAAAAAACTTTGACCACAAAAAGCGACCTCAAATGAGTGTTTCATTTCTTTGCCTGTTTGGGGGTGACATGCACAGTAAAAATGATTCTGCATCAGCCCTGAGTGCCAACTTCATGTTTATTAGTTTATTAGATGCTTGAGCTGCCGCCATTGTATCCCAACAATGGCGAACATGATTTGATGGAATGAAATTAGCATAATTTCACAGCAGTGTTGCCCTTTGGTGCGCCTGAATATTTTAGTGATGTTTTGCTGATTAAACAGACAAATCATATTTGATTCTTTGGAAGATGCATGTTAATATAAAGGATGCAAATTCCAATAATTGTGCCTGCTTTAATCGGCAGAGACATGCAACGAGGATGAGATTAGGAATCTTATTCCTTCTTGTAGATTAATTGCAGCAAATTAGACATTAAATTTATCTGCGTCCTGGTCCTGCAGCAATGATGACTTCATCAGTGCAACACTGGGTAAAAAATTAATACAAAGTTAAAATATACATACAAAATTAAAATATATGTAGTCAATTGACTAAATTGTACTTTACTTTTCCATAGTTTACTGATTAAGAGGCTTCTGGTTTCAATCACTTAACACTTCCACCTTTGCATTTTGAGGCACAGTAAAAAGAATACATTGCAGCTGCTGAAATACTAAGATTTATCACCAGGAATTGGTAAAAATGGAACAAAAACAACAAAACCAGCTCTATATCTAAAGACACAAACTCTTCCATCATCATTAGGGAACCTGTGATCCATTGTGGTGTAAATTGTTTGCTATTTTTTTTCTTCATATTCTCAAAGCTATGACTGCAGAAGCAATTAAGATTGCGTTTATAACGACACTTCATCAAAATGACAAATGAGCGCACCGAGATAAAGGTAAACCAACACCATGCGTCGAGTGCGTCGCCAACTGCACACAAAGGAATTCAATACTAGACAAATTCAACGCCAGAGACAGATTTTTTCAATGTAGTATGAGGGGTTGAAATGCGGAGGATGAAGCAGACCTTTCCATATAGCATGACTTGTAGTGAAGAGGTCATACTTCATTTGATTTACATCCTGCAGCTGCTGAAGATATTTAGGAACTGGATTTCTCTGCTGTCTCACTGTGATAAATGATAATAATAATGATAAAAAAAAAATCTTTTCCATAACGGAGTAAATTTGTTATACAGACAATGACTGAACATTAATGATCAATGGTGACTTTTAATGGTTGCTGTAAGATGATTAATGCCAGAATTACTACTGAACCATGCTGATAAACTTCTGCCATGCTGAAGATTTCAAAATGTATGTGTGTGTGTGTGTATCCATCTGTGGCGATAATGTGTAATAAAGTCACTTTTCTCCTCTTAATGAAAACAATGCAGCCAAATCATCAAGTAATAATAATCATTTCCCCGGGCAAAGAATGTATTCAACCTTCTCAAACGAGAGCATTCAATTGTTTGTTTTTATCAGTGTAAACGTAATAAACAAAATACTTGAAGTCATAATGGGTATTTTTCCCTATACTTTTCATTTACGGTCACATTTTGGTCATTACAATGCAACAGGGTAAAGTTAATTCATTATTAATTGTTTACCGATGAAAGAAAAAATGACAAATGTACATGATTCTTGTATTATTGGTTGCAAGAATATTCATTGAGTGCATGATCGTAATTGTCCATGAATATAGAACTAACTTCCTTTGCAGAGAAGCGTTCTTTCCGATTCCTGCCACTATAGAGCAACGTGTAAGCACAGCTGGCTTTTACTGGGAGATAGAACTCATATAAAGAGTTAATTGCATAAGTAGCAAACTACGCCTACAATGTGGTCAAATGTGCTTTAGAACATGTACTCAGATAGTCAGAACGAGGGCCACCGCGTGCATCCAAGCATGAAAAAAGCAATTTTACAATTAAGCAATTCTGCCAGAATCAGACACTCAGGACAGGACATGAGAAGGTAAATATATGAAAGGGACTTGTTTCCATCCCTCATTTTGATTACAGGCGGCATAGAGTGATGCAAGAAATTAAAACAAAATGAAATAATTAAACCACAAGCAGTGTATTATTTGCCATGGCAAACAATGAGAGGGATTACTGTATGGAGAGTAAGAATAGAGGTTTGTTTAAATTCTTCTTTATTGCTCATGAATAAATAGATTTAACACAGGTATTTTTGAAATCTTTGCGTTAAAATATCATCGAACAGCTGGTGATGTTTTCTTTATTCTGTAGCCCAATTACTCTAAGTATGATTAGAACCAACAATCTAAATGCAGAGATCATACAATCATTGAAGCAATGCTTTGGCAAAATCAAACTGACTTAAATAAAAGATGACAAAGTCCATTTACAGTCTCTGTTTTCAACTTTGAAAGGCCAGTTTCTCTAGAGACCAACAGCCACATGAGCACAGGCCGCCAAAAATAAATTTCGAGCCCCTCAGGCAATAAATAAAGCCACTGCAGGGCAAGATTAATTCAATAGCGGCACAGAGGAACAGAAATAAGTCCGCTGATAAAAGATCCTGAATTACAATAGTGAATAAAAAAACCAAGAGGTCAACCGGAGCCTGCTGCAAGTAAGTAGTGCTTGACACATTTTTTTTACTTTACTAAACATGGAGGATATTCATTTAAATGGCAAATGCCACTGAATCCAAACTGTTTTCATACAAAGCCCTTCAGCATGATTTTTTTCAAACTGCAGGAGACTACTGTTACTAAACAAACCCTTGTTTTTCCATCTAACAAAGATTTTCAAAGTTCTGAGACTGAGACATCACAATACCTTGAGGTTCTGAGGTCATGATTATTGTGCTTGATCCCACATATTGAATTTCTCTACTGTGAACTGTGTGCTAATACAAACAGACATAATCTCTGTTTGCATTCAAGTCTGTGCTGATAGCTGTCCACTTGTGATTGGATGGCTTGAGGTGGACATTAACACCAGGTCCCTAGATCTCTTTATAAAAACCAATTAAATTATCTTTTCAAACTGTCCTGAAGCTTTTAGGGGGTGCCCCGCCTACTTTGAAAACCTCTCTGATTGAACAAACTGCGGTGAATCCACGCAGTTATGTAAAGTCTTTAATTAGGGCAGTGGCAGCAGGAGGTCTTCACTGATAACACAATAATTAAGATAATTCTCTCCCCCCTCACCTCATTTAAATTGTTTATTTCTGAGACAAGAGTTATATTAGTGAGCTGACAGAGATAAAGACATCAGTATTATAAAAGGAAAACATCTCAATCACTGATTTATTAAATCTAGTTGCACAAAATAAAACACAAGACTATTACAAAAATATGATAATTTCATGTCACATTCACTTTGAAAGTGATGATTGTCTGGGATAATGATGCGATTCATAAAATATGTAGATTTTTGTGGCGGTAGCCTATGTGTTATAATTAAGGACTCAATTAAAACAGTAGTTTGTCAGTTTGCTGATAAAGCTAAAATCATTTTAAAGAAGTACACCAGGCTAGTAACGGATAGAAAGAAAAACACTGGGTGGCAAAGATGTAAGCTATTTATCATTCCAGTATTCAAATGACACTAAACCTGTCTAATCAGACTTATAAGCGTATAAGTGACCAGGTGAATAAATGAAGCTATCCAGGTATCTTGAAAACATTTGCATCCTTTGCTGACGTCAAAATAGACAAGAGTTTCCAGAATCATTTCACTGGACTATGAATACTTGCTAATATAAAACACAATGTTCACCAGTGAGGTTTAGAAAGTTAAACTTGCTTCTCTCTGACAGAATTAGTCAAATAAAAATGCATGCGACGTGTGAAACCATACTCTCATCTGAATTACAGGAACACAACTGAGGCCAAGAAAAAGGCCTTGAGGGAGTAAATGATTCCTATTTTGGGAGAGCACAGTGTGTTAATTATCCGTCGGGCACTGGGGCTCAGACAAAGGTGGCTGTTGAATATAATGAATCACTTAAACACCTTTTTTTGCTAAACCATGACTACAAATGTGGCGAAGAGCAAATCTGTGAACAATAATTTTCCGACAATTTTTTAACGACAATTTCTGAAAACGCACATTTCTGAATAGATAAACCAAAATTGTACAGGAGATACAGTGTTCGTTTGATAAGGGAAGTGAAAAACTGTATTAGAGCATAACCTAGTGTCTCTGTTTTACAATCAATCTAATCTCTGATGTTCTCTTATCACTAAAAACGTCTTCCCTTCAGTAAAATAAAGGTTGAATCACTCTCTGTCAGTGTTGTTCCCTTGTCATCTTTAGGTTTGTGGTGCAGATACTGCAGCCGGTGGAAGTAATGATAAATTCAACAAAAGTGTTGATATAAGAAGATAGTTCTTGTGTTTGCAGAGAGTAACCATGCACAGTATATTTTCCGAGATAAAAACTGCATAGAAATGACAAAGAAATTGATAGAAAAGATTTGCAACTCCTGCTATATAAACTTGAATTCTAATAGGATTGAAGCATTATCAGGTGATGTGACAAACTGACAAACACCCTATATAAAGGTGTGCACAATGAATAGGCAGACAAAATAATTACCTCAGACAAAATTGGACAACAAAGAAAGACTTAACAGACTCTAAAAAGTCAAAAATCATCAATTATAGCACTGATAAAATAGGTAAGCTATTGAGGCGTGATCACTGAACAATCAACCGCAAATACACAACAGGGTCGCAAGAAATGTGTGGTTAAAGGTGAATTAAACGGGAAGCTACCAGGAACCTCCAGTGCCGTCGTATTCCAGTAATGCAATCTACCTGAAGTGTTCAGTGCTCAAAACACGACCACCAATGAACAAGACTCACAAGTTGAAATGTCAAGACTGGGCCAAGAAACATCCGAAGACAGATTTTTCAAAGGTTTTATGGACAGATGAAATGAGAGTGACTCTTGACGGACCAGATGAATGAGCCTGTGGCTGGATCACTAATGGACACAGAGCTCCACTTCGAGTCAGAAGCCAGCACAGTGTAGGTGAGGTACTGGCATGGGCTGCTATTATTAAGGAAGAACTACTTGGAAGGCCATGGTTTTTATGCAGGACAATGCTCCATCACATGCATCCAAGTACTCCATTGTGTGTCTCGCCAGCAAAAGCCTTAAAGATGACAGAATAATGAAACGGCCCCTTCCTCACCTGACCTAAACCCTATAGAGAACATGTGGGCTCCTTCTTAAGAATTGGATTTACATTGCGGGAAGACAATACTCCTCTTTGAACAACATTTGGGAGCCTGTGTTTGCTGCTGTATGAAGAGTTGATCGTCAACAGATCAAGAAACTAACAGACTCCTTGGATGGAAGGCTCATGGCTCAATTATTGAAAAGAAGGGTGGCTATATTGGTAAAAGTCAGAACTGTTTATTAGTAGATTTTGAGGTATTTATTTCTTACACTCACTCTAATAAATGAAAATAAACAGGTGAGATGGGAAAATGTTAGTTTTTCATTTAGTTGAATAATAATACTTGTGCACACATATATATTCTCCTAAGAAAACTTTTTCTTTTGTTAAATATTCAGGTTTGAGGATTATTTACATTTTGGACTGACTGAAAGCACTGTAATTGTTCAACAATAAAATGTATCGTCAGGAATACAACTTGCCTAATAATTGTGCCGACAGTGTAAAGCAATTGGACGTTTTTTTTTTTCCTTTTTTGTCAGCCGTACCATCATCCAACAGTTAAGGAAGAACAAGTTACCCAAACATCAAGCTTGAGGCCCAAAGGAATTCTCTTTCTCTCCGCAAGATATTAATGCTAAAATGGTTTCCCAATGTGGCCCAACAACACTGTTAAATATAAAGACATCAAGCATCAAAGCCAGAGAGCTTAACTGCCCGTGTGTCATGATTAGAAATTAAGCCCTGGAATTCCCAAAGACAAGAAAAAAAACAAATGTCCAGTGAGGATTTAAAAACAGACCAGAGCAAGCTTTGAATACGAAAAAATGAAAAACAGAGATACTGCAGAGGTTTGTTGTGAGTTAGTATGTATTGTTTTTCATCAAATACATTAAAAAAAAGGAATTCTTAAAGGGCATAGGTGGTTAAAATAGTTAGATGTGTATACTGGGATTTAAATACAATGAGTTTCTACTATGCCGTATAGCATCCTTCAATGCCTTTGGGAGAAGTGACTCTAAAGCTTCATAACGCTTGGGATGAGCATTTCTAGGAACAGCAATGCAGGTACACAGGGAAAATCCTACCAGCTCATCTATCATTTGTCTGCCATTTCAGATTTTGTGGAGTACATTCTGCCTCATCCAACTCAAAAACCTCCAGGACGTTTTTTTTGTTGAATGAGCTTGGTTCTAGCGGTTTCCAAATAATTCAACATACAGTGCAATATTTGATCTACGGCTTGGGAAACTAGAGCTATTGTCTTGCTCCTTTTTTGCCTAAAGCAGCCACAGTCTAGTCTAAAATATCTGTTTCACTTTAATTTTGAATGCTCAGCTCTGCTGGGGCATCTATTATTAGGATTTCCTTGCACATTCATGGTGTGATGATCTGTTTTGAACAGCTCAATTTTGAGTAACAGCTGGGGGGCAGTTATGAGGTGGATATAGGACGCCCTAACCTTCAGCAGCACAATCTGAGGAAAAACAGCAGCACACTTTTAGTATTGACTCCACTGGTCATTTGTAATTTGAACAGTGTGATGTAATGTTAGAGATTGTTTTGTATACCTGCAGGTATATAGGAGGGACAGGGAATAGTCCTCAGCATTAACAGCTGGTGTATGAAAAGAATGTTTTTGTCTAACCTATCCAATTTAAAACAGTGGTGGTCATTTTAGATTATCACTGGGGTTTTTTTTCCCCACAGGCAGGCTTTGATTAAGCTCTGCACTGAGCGAAGTACTGGAGCTTAACAAAATCAAAATAAAATAAAAAAGTTAAATTGAAACTTAAAGTTGTTGTTGGCAAAGTTGACAGGCAAAATGTAAAAAGTACGATAACTTTGAATGTAATTTCTCTCCCAAATAAATAATTCTAGGAGCGTGATAATTCTGTAATCACCCTTGTCATAAAAGAAGATTCCAGCTGGGAGTTGAAAAGTGATCTCTTACTTGAAGGGTCTCAATCTACCGTGATTGACTGCTTAGTCCTCTCCAATCCATTCCATAGAGATTTATGGACAAGTCGAGTAGATAGGCTGCCAGGCAATTACTGTCAAGTGGATCCTATTGCACCTCTTTGTCACTCTAATACTTGAAATTTGGTTCTCATTAGATGAATGTCAAATGGAATTAGGGCCTTCATTTATTTTGTGCGACACTGCACGGCCCCTCTGGGCCTATCTTTGGCACCTTCCTTTCCCACCAGTGGCTGCTGCCTGTTTTCTGGATGATAAAACAGCCAAGAGGGAAAGGGAAAATATCTTGCTTCAAAGACTTGAACCAAAACAGCTGAAGATGAATGGACCAGACCAGAAAAGAAAAGAGAAATGCACAAAACAAATGAAGGGGTTTAAGTTAAAGTTTATGTAAACTATTGCTCACTGCGGAGTCCATTACAGTGGGCGATGGGATGAGTCATTGGCAGAAGCTGCAGACAGTAAACAGTTTCTGAACTCAGGGGGATCAACTGTCATCGGATCCAACTGCTGTTCGTGACCTGCTGCTGGGCCTATCAATGAAGTGAGCGTGTGTGTTCCACAGAAACACCAACCAGATGTCAATACTTGTGATATACAGACAAACAATGGCAGTGTAAAGAGTCACACCATGGATCTAAATTCTGATCAATTATCTCTGTCAAATGGTGTTCCCCATTAGCATATTGCATCACTCAGAGAGAGCTACAGCCAGCCAGCACAAGGACACCAGCTCGGCCAGTGATGTGCCCTCATTGGAGACAAGGAACTAATGACTGGGTTCAGCATGTAGTGTGTGAGTGTGAGAAAGACAATGTGGCTTGTGTTTATGTGTGTGTTTATTTGCGCGCGTGTGTGTGTGAGAGAGACATGAGCCAGTGCCAATCATGAAGGACAGCGCACCAGCGTGTGTCTGCTGTGCCAAGCCAGTGTAGCGAACCACAGTCGGCTTAGGGATTATCACCCTACTGCTGTGACAGACAGGAAGAGGGTGAAATGTGTGTTGGACTGAGAGCGTTATATGTAGACATTTCCCATGCGTGGAGCAGGACGACAAACGTTGGAGTGCGTCAGTTTGTTTATTAATGAAAATTCTTTGTATATATGTTTTTTCCGTCCGTCGGTGTGTACGTTTGTGTGTTAATATATGCAAGCACCCTCGCCGCCAGGTAACTGGTGCCAGGACAGAAACTGCTCCTCATTCCTGCTTCATTGCCAAGCCTGAAAAAGCCTGACCCCACGCAAAAGCTAAGCACTCACAAACAGGCACACGCATGCGCAGATGCACACTAAAAAACTCATCCCTTTGGGGATTGACTTGAGCACTTTTAAGACAAAATAAAATAACAATTTCCTAGCACATGTCCGTTAACACTTATACAAACACACCATCATAAATAATGTAGCAGTTATTTGTGCTGAAAGTTGAGAGGCATCATAAAGAGAGCAAGGAAACAGAATAAACAGAAAAGATGGAGGGAGGAAAGACGAATGACAGTGTGTTAATGACAAGTGAGACAAACGGACAAACTGATTGAAAAAGTAGGCCTTTATTGGAAACGTTAGTCTGTCAGCTTCCTTCACAGCATTGCCTGGAGCAAAGACTCAACAGCTGAACTTTCTGGCAAGGACAATAATGCCACAGATGGGGGATATGGCATGGTTCTGATATGGCACTGTCACCAAAGTTGGGTCACCTAAAGTTTTTGTTTTCCATGCAAAGATCACCAGAAAACCCTTTCACATGACAGCATATTCTTTGCCAGTAAAACAATACACACCTTCACTTGGACATGGAGTATGTGGCAGTGGCATGCGATCAAACATTGAGTGAAAAGTGTACAACCTTGAGTATCTGAACAAGTTTATCTGAACAAAACTCCCAACGCTCTAAATGAAAACAACATCAGAAGTGAGTGAACTCAATCCCATGCAGGTGATATGGTTTCAAACGGTAATCAATGATATGGGAGGTGGAGAAATGAAACAAAAAAAGGGGGTGGGGGGATAATCTTTTACTTTTTCCCAGTGGAGCTCCCAGTATACGCTGAAGGGACTGTGAATCTGAGATGCGGTGGAATCTCGCTGCAGCTCATATGGGAGTATGACTCATTACCACCACACTGGTTTTGGAATCAAGAAGTTGTGACGGCAAATCAGGGGAACAAAACCGCAAGGGTTTCGGCAGCTCAATTGAAATGCAGTGTGCAATTAACTTTATAATCTGTTTACAAATGAGGTCTAGCCTGCCGCAATCTCTGGAGCGTGTGGGTGTTTGTATTTGTATGCAGGAGGAGTGCATTTGTGTATTCTATGTGAATATATTCAAATTTCCACTTCTAAGCCGCATATTAAAACAGAGAGAGGAAATTATAATCCATGCCTCACATCCAAAAAAACCATGGAAACAGTGAAAGGACTGATATATGACTTATGGTAAATGTGCAAAATGGGCAAAATGATAATGCCTGGTTGAAAAGTTAATGGCTTATGTAATACATTAGCATAAGCATGATGTATTTATGTAAACATTCAGTCTTTTATCTTTTTGCTTCTCCCCTTCACTCTGTGCTCACATAGACACAGATTTTAATTCCCAATAAAGCTACTCTCATTTACATGTTTGTTTTTTTTATTTCAGTAATCAGACTTAACATGTAAAAAATAGTGAATCATATTAAGAAGACATGTTAATCACCGGAGACTTTGAAGCCATTTACAAGCTGTGGCTATGCTGAAATCCAGATTCTATTATCGTGATGTTATCTGAAAGGATGCCCATACACATAAGACAACGGCTGTTTACAGCTACTATGATCCCTCAAAGAGAAAATTAAAAGCTCAAGAACATCTTTATCGGCAGCTGGTAGGGTCAGTTGACTGGGGTGTCGAGAGACGCGCCTGCTGAGAAATACACAACAATCATGTGCTTGGATGAGTGGAGAATCTCCTCCACAAGCAAAAAGTCACTGCATGGGTCTGAAAAGTGCGTTTACATACATGTTAACGCAATAATTCATAGTTTTCTTAATGTCATGTAAACACGTTAGTCCGACTAAAGTTGAGCTGGATTAGTCTAACATACCTAGATAACACGACTCATAGTCAGACTACTGCACGTATACGCTTCGTTGGGGGTGGGGTGGCTCAGTGGTTAAGACCCTACCTTGTGTACCAAAGACATCATGGTCGCAAGTTCGATTCCACCCCTGGCTAATTGTACTTGATTCCATTGTAAGTCGCTTTGGATAAAAGCGTCTGCTAAATGACATGTAATGTAATGTAATGTAATGTTGGACTGGAGTCAGACTGACCCGGAAGGAGAAGGAGAAGTAAAACCGCAGTAATGTTCAGTCCCATGCTCCATCTAATTGTATCATGATTAACATGTACAGCAGGTACGAAACATGCAGAACCACAGCACGATCCATCTCACCGTCAATCTCACCGTTTGTTTTTCTGTCACGTAAAAGGTCAACAGGAAACGACACTAGCTTATTTAGCAAGTTGCCCGATTGCCTATCTTAGTCAGACTATGGCCTTAGCTTGATTAAACTGTGCATGTAAACAAATCGAGTGATTCTATTGCCAAAGGGAACCAATTAATGCTGCCTCTGTTCACATAACAGAAATCAAGTGATTTTGTAACAGAAGGAGGCTCAAACAGCTGGTTGACCAATGCTATGTTATCGGCCAGACATGCAGTCACAGACATTTGCATTTAAAGGGCTGCCCACACTGAAAAGGTTCAGTCAATAATAAATATATTGGCTCTGGATAGAAGAGTGAACTTTGCAGATATATGTAATTGCTGTGTATTCATTATTTTAATGGATGTGTGTGTGTAGTTCATGATGTGAAATGCAGAAGAGCAGAAGGAGAGTAAGAAAAAAATAAATAAATAAGGAGTGCCATGTTAGTTTGGAAAATAAAAAGGGAAACTGAATGATTCATTTAGATGGGCAAAATAGTTTTGCATATGGTGGGACAGACGGACTAAAAGCATTTGCAAATAATGAACAAAGAGGATGAGTGTAGTTTAGAAACCCAACGCCGTGGCTTATCTCTGTGGTGGTTTTAAATAGCTTTTAATCAGCCAACCTACGGTGGCCACACTGGGATATGATAATACTCATCTGTGTGTGTGTGCCTATATGCAGTTTAAGTACAGCAAAGTCGAAATGAAGCATCAGCACAGTGCATCACACACTTCTCTCCTACTGTACCACAGTCTTTCCATTCACCTGTCATCATCATTATCCGTCTCATCAGTTGAACACTTGATAAACATATTCCAGTTGGCTCACTTGCCATCTGTCCAATTACCAGAGTTTTATCTGAGCAATGTTCTCCTCCAGCATAATCCCACTGGTTACACACCAACAGTAATAACCTGTTAACAACAAAGGCTGCTGCCACGGATGAAAACGAAACAATGAGGCGATGTGTGTGTCAGAGGAAAAGCAGCAGATATTGTCAAAAGTCACAGTCATCTATGGTGAAGTTGTAAAAACATCACAAATCTTAACTCAACAAACTTAAGTCAGGTAAACTAGAGATGATTACAAACAATGTCGTGGTTGAGCTGTATTGAATTATACAGTGAGGTATTTCTGTAATTTTTTACCAATGATGTAAATAGGACCCCAAGGTGTTCGGAGACTTGATGTCGCTACAAAATTCATACTCTTTTCTCCTCAGCTGATCACCAAGCTTGTCACCCACAGTCTCTCTGATATTTGAAAATGGCTGTTATAGTGCACCCAGAGGGGAAAGAGTATGTTGCTGCATTACACTGCTAAACACAATTCAGCAGTGTAACTTCTGATAATTTATTATTGTTTTATGGGTGTTCTGACTCTGATCCATTGTCTTCCCTCCGCATTCCTGCTCCATTTTGCCTCTTGCTTTATCTTGTCCTCGGGCCAACTCTGAACTGATGTGATAAGATGAAAACCAACTAATGTCCCCATAGGGAAATCTGCTCAAGACTCTGTCCTGCAATTCCACAGAATATAAAATTGCACATCATACTCATCAAAACAGATAAGAGATAACTATAACAGCCATTACACTGCAAAGTCAAATGAACGCTTTACTTTCAATGGGTACTTTGGATCCTGGACTACCTTGTTTTATATTTAAATGTGAAATAAATTAGGGATGAGATTGTCAGTGACGGTTGCTATGACGGCTTGTTATTAGGTTGCCATTGGGAGTAACAGCAAACAACTCATCATAATGAATGCATACCAAAAACTTAGACCTCAGCACTGCCCGGTGATCGAGTTATTAAAGTTGCAAAATTGAATCAAAAGCCAAAGAAGAGACAACAAAATTAGAGGTTTCAACAAGGTGTTCCTGGTGTGATGTGAATGTACATCTTAAATTAAACAGTGGGGAGAGTAGATAAAAAAATGAAATAACCTTCAAGATCTAACAATATAAAAAAAAAAAAATACAATTGCTTTTTCATTTTTCAGAGCAGGTGGAGTATTGCAAGTCACAGACGCGTGATACAAATCTAATTTAATAATGCAAAAGCAATACTGTTCTCTTTATTTTTCCAATGCGACTGTTCTGGCCTTTCTATTGGTATGAAATAAGTCATCTGATCTTACAACTTCAGAGCTGGACACTTCTAAAAGTGATAGAACAGACACGTGTAAATAACTGATTACAATTTCAATCAATGCAAGAATTGGATGATTATCATTTTCATTAGAATTCAAGGCACAATGACTAAAACAGCGACATGAGAGCAGTGAGCCAGTCACACTTCTGCCTTAATTCCTCACTTAAAACAATACTTAAAAAAAAAAAGAAAAAGAAAAACTCTTTTATATCCACAACCAGAGGCGTAAAACTTCAGTGACATTGCAGATGAATATCAGATTACAGTTTGGTTCTGTGGCTTATCTGAACACCGCCAAAGATGGCTGCGGGATATGGTGATGAATGAGCGATGGCACTGGCAACCATCGTATCACAAAGAGGTGACAGGTAAAAAAAAAAAAGAAGATACATTATCAGACTAAAAAATGTGCAGAGAGCGTGGACTGCACCAGACTAATTGTCACAATGCTGTACTGCAGTGCAGAGTGGTGATTGAAAGCCCTAATGGAATAACACTTACATCTGGCGGGGACGGGTGTGTGAGAATGTGTCAGTGACCACAGGCCAGATAATGACGACCCATAATGCATTTTGCGGTGACATGTGCTGTGAGCTCTCTCAACACTAAGACCACACATGAGGTCGGGATGGATGGAGCGGACGGACAGGAAAAATAAGAGGAGTGGCATAAAGAGGAGAAAGGTACATAAGGACGGGGGTGAGCGTAATGGTGGTATGGAGGGATGGAGGGATGGAAGGCGGTGAGGTGAGGTGAGGTGAGGTGAGGTGAGGTGGGGTGGGAGGCAGACCGCAGAGAGCAGGTTTATGCCCGAAAAATGAGAAGGCCAACGAGATAACGAGTGGTGAAAAAGAAAGACAGAGAAGTGAGTGAGACAGGAAGATAGCGTTTCAGTCTTACCACGTCTATGAGGCTCTCCTGGATCCGGTTCAGTGTGGTTCTTAATCGGCTGCTGATAAGGCCTAGACCCGATGACTCGTACTGTAGAATACACACAAACAACACACACATTATTTACTATCTGCACATTGAAGAAACACCGCAGCGAGAACACACACTGTGTTCATACACACACATACTGTACACACAGCAACATCTGCTTTCCTCTCCCTCAGTGGGTCATAAGAGAATGTTTTTAGTTTCTGCTTCTGGCTGACTCTATCAAGGAGAGGGAGGAAGAGACAGGGAGGAAGAGACATCAGTATCAGACAGTCACACTGGCTACAATAGATGACAGATGAGCATTAAGGGAGTGGGAGAGGGTAACAGCACAGCAAGCTAACATCTAAATGCCTCTGATACACTCATCTATCTGGTGTCACTCAAGGAAGGAAAGCACACACAGTTAAAGAACTTCAAATCAACCAGTGGTGATTAGTAGTTCAAACTCTCAAGGCAGTTACGACCCTGTGTACTAGTCACATTCGAGGAGGGGAGGGGAGTCAGCTCTTACCAAGCAAGCAGGGCCCACCACCCTGGCAGTGCCCGCCTCTCTGCCACCGTGAGTTGGCAAAGAAGGGCTTGGGACAGGCTATGGATGATGAACGGGCAGCAGCCAGGCAAAACGAGAAAGCAGGAAGAAAGAATTGCATTACAGAAAGTAATGGGTGGGATTCCTCCAGTAGACATTTGCATTCTTCTTCCCTCACATTTCTATTCGAAATGACCTGTCACACATTCTGCTTTCTAAATGTGATCCGTAACCTTCAGGGAGACATCATAGAGCAAGCAGAACGTCAAACCAACGGTTTATTCCAACGATTATCACACAACTCAAGAAGCAAAGAGAACTTTATTTTTGTACGTTGCACTGTGGTAACGGTCCATTTTTACAGTGTTTTAGGTTTTACATTTTGATGTCCTTTGTGTTTTTAGGGTATATGCAATACTCATTTTTGTATCCTGTTATATAAAACCTATGAATTTATGCCCTTCCTGCGTATTGTATTCTGCAGCTGTTGCAGCACTTTTTGCCCAAGAGAAATGTCCCTGTGAGAACAAAAAAACATATATATAGTCACAGCAGTAATGCTCTGTTGTGTTGATCAGCCAGGTGTGGTAACTCACCAGCTCCCTTATCAAATCTCTGTATATCATGGAAGAGATCTCACAGAAGGAAAACAGCAGGAGAAACGCCAGATATTCTACAGCAAGCGACTAGTGTTTTGAATCCTGCACGTTCAAGCCGGGCAGATCCCCCATCTGGATAATCGCTCACTGTGATCATCATATGTAAACAGGAAAACTCTGGATAATACCCCAATCGAATCAACATATTCTGGGGGTCATGTCTGGAAATGCCTTTGTTTTACTATACTGAACATGTGTAGATCAAACTAGGGAAAATTAACATCTAACCTGCTAAAATACATGCATTTTGCGACTTCATTTGATTTATTTTTGTTTGGTTTGGTTTCTATACATCTGATTCTTCAACTCTGCAATCCAGTACGAGGACCTGTCTGTGGTAAGTCTGGAGTCGAGAATTTATTGCATTATTTTTCATTTTTCAGAGAAGCCATCAAGTCAAGTGCCAGATCCTCTCCCGATCTGTTCTGTTTCTTCCCTCTCTGTCTCAGCACCTGTTTTGCTTTTTCATTGTTTTTATAGCCAGCCTCTTTCCTCCCCTCTTCCTGGCATTGTATTTTCAAACAGACTCACATGCTCCTCCATCTTTATCTTGTCAGTATCCTTTCATTCATATCTCTATCTCTATCATGTCTTGCCCTCTTTTCTCTCAACTATACCCTTTATCTGTCAATTCCTTAAACAGACGCCCGAGTGATATATTCACAGTTTTTCCACAGCGAGGAGCTTTCCATCACTTTAAAACATTAATCAGAGTGTGTTTTCTCCCAGTCCCAGCACTTCAAAGCCTGATTACCAGTGGTGATGGAAAATCTGTGAGTACATAATGCATCTTTAGCATATGTTTGACAGAGTCAATAGTGCAGCTTGACTTAACAGGGCTAATATACACAGATAATGGGCATATTTACCCTCTTGAATATTAATGACGGCCATTACTCTGCAAATGAAGAGGTCAAACAGTCTATCTTGATTCCAGTGGTGTATAGACAGTGAAGCCTAGGTCAGAATACCAGTGTACGTGTGGTTTAAAGATTCATGGGGACATTAGCATTTTACTGTAGGTGCCTCTTTGAGTGAGACCATTAATGAAATGGGTGGGTTCATGAAATGACACTTAATGAGGGCCAGAGGTACAGAGGGAAAAACGAGAAAATGAGAAATGTAGACGGAACGAGAAAGAGCAAGAGAGATTGAGCGAGAGAGTGCGTGAGAAAGACAGAGCTCGAGCGGAAGAGAGACAGAGAGAGTGGAACAGACCATGGCACAAAATGAAAAAGAAGTGAAGGAGCAGGTATATGGTGTGGAGCCCCCAAAAACACGACAAAATAAGACTATTTGTTCAGGTCCTTAACAACGCTATTAATGACACACCAGGTAAGAGGAAAATAAGGTGCAATTTGCAGCATTAGTTCTGTGAAAATCTCTTTCGTAACCAAGCAAAATTGGAATGGAAAAGTAAATCTCTGAACCGCATCAGTTCACATACTTTTAAGAGAGTGCCAGTGGTCAGAGTGAGGCTCAATGGGAAAAGAAACATCCTGACAAGATATCAGCTCACACAGCTACTGTGTTCCCTGTCCTGCATTTCTACATGAGACACATACAAACCCACACACACTTCACCAATAATCTGTATTGGAGCAGCCCCTGCAGAGCATTCATCCTCTTTATCTCTTCCACCTCGATGGGACGGAAGTCATTTTGTTGCTATCATTACCACTTCCCCAAGGGCGACAAGTGACAAAGGCGCTGTTTTCTTTCTTTGTGAGGCACAGTGTAAATTACAGTACATGAGAGTCTTCAGACGGAGTAGAGGAAACTGGGCTCCCCAAGTGTAACCTATTGTTTCAACTGGGTATTACACTGTGAGGCAGACAGTGATAGGAGAGGATGGAAGATGTGGTTATCCCCCATCACACCAAATATCACCAAATGTTCAAAAGAAAAAAAAAAAAAGAAGCAGCAGAAGTCTTGTAAGCAGCTTCTGCAATAGTCTCATCAAAAAAAACTCACTCACACTGTGACACAGCTGATAGATATGTCACAATAGAAATTTAAAAAATAGGAGAATGTGGATATCCAATCTAATATTGGGCATACATAATCAATAAAGTGGGTGCGATCAAACAATTGTATTAGTTCAGAGATTCTATACCATGTCATTGCGTCCAAAGAAGGTGTATACAGCGTATAGGTAGTAGTCAAAGAGCTGAGACACACAGTGGATGACATCGAAGGCGATCGGCTTCAGAATGCTCATCATCTGCATGTACTTTCCTGCACACAGAGAGAAAACACACACACACACACACATCGTCACAAGACATAACGGGGTGTTCCAGATTGTGAACCACAACGTGACACATAGAGTGGGGCTTTTTTTACTTCTCACACTCCACTCACTTTACATCGAAAGTAATGTCCTTAAGTAAATATGGTAGGAGATTAAAAGTGTAAGTAAAACTACTGTAAATTAATCACAGTGGAACCACATTCTTCAGTAGGAGAATGACTGCATTTGCATACACTTGAGGGCAAGGATTTAAATTTAACAGGAGGGTAATAAAAGCAATAAGTGTAGAGAAACAGGGGTGTAACAAGGTTACCATTGACTGTGAACTGATGAATGGAGGGGAAAAAGAAGAAATAAACTCAATCTTGTTGGCACTGCCACTGAGGCAGCACTATTTCTTTAACAGTCTCATTTTTCACACTCTTATATTTTGCACAGAGAACTCAGACAGCAATCTAACAAATTTCCATCACAGAGCTGCACAGACTGAATTAGAAATGATTGCCTGAAATCAAACTTTGGCTGTTTCTTATTTTAAGTTTTCCACACGACTCCAGTTGAGTGAAAAAAAATATATATTTTTCTTTCTCCTCTTTTCAAAGTGGGAATAAAAAAAGAAGGAAACATTTTTTACTGAAAACCTCTTCGTAATTGGGAATCGTGTGATTTGTAAGCTGGCATCGCCCATTCTAATCATTTAATGCAGTTTTAGTCAGCCGTAGGAGCACACAGGTAAGATAAGTGCCAACTCTTATTCATTTTCACACATGGAAATGACAGGGTCACCTCACAAAAGAGCACACTTTCCCAAGGATGAGAACTGCTGTCTCCACAGCCACATCACAAAGCCGTGAAAGCGCCTCAAATGTCAGAACTCAGGGCGAAGGCTAATCATTATTAGTGCAGCTCAGTCACACCTAAGCAAGTGGGCAGCGGTGAGCTCATGGCTTAATTGGCAAATAAATGGACATCTTAGCAGCCTGGTGAGGACACTCACTGCAACCGAGTCTGGGCTGCTCTCGAGGAGAAGTAAGTGGTAGTGTGAGTTTCTGTGTGTGTGTGTGTGTGTGTGTGTGTGTACATGTATGTTACCTCTTAAGGAACTTTTCTGGCACTAACACTAGCCTTTTCAAGACCAGTAGTCCCTCAGACCATAACCTGGTCCTAATGAGGAAGAAACTCACTTCTGAGGAAGTTTGAATTGGACATTTTGAATTGTGGTTAGGTTAAGGTTAGGCATTAACTGGTTCTGGTTAACCCCTTATTTATTTAGATTTTATGGCTGTAGAATTGTCCAAAAAAACCTTCAATGAGTGAGTGGTTCTGCCCCTTTTGTCCAAGATAACTTTCACTTCCGATAGCAGCGAGAAGCTGACGTCACAAACGTGTGGCGCGCTGGTGAATCTTGTCTGCAATTGGACGGTCGTTACCCGGACGTTCTGAGGGCTACCGTAATGACAAGTACATGGGCACATAAATCTATTTCTCTGCTTTTTGGTATCCATCCATCCATCCATCTTCTACTGCTTTATCCTCCACATGAGGGTCGCACGGGGGGTGCTGAGCCAATCTCAGCTGACATAGGGCGAAAAGCAGGGTCACACCCTGGACACATCGCCAGTCCATAGTTTTGGAATTTTCTAGATATCACAAATGATGTAGGAGTTACGGTAATGAGAAGTAGGCGTGCCAAATCCTGTCAGTGACGACAGGACGGTAACAGGAGGGTTAAGGGACAAGGCTTCTAAGGCTATCCACATGAATGGAAGTGAGTGCAGTGTCCTAAGAAGGACAGCAGTGCAAACGTGCATGTGTGTATAAGTGTAAGACTCACCAACAAGCCGGATGACGTTGAGAGTGGTGTTGGTGAGGATCGGTGCGTTGATTTTATTTAGGTTGTAGTCAGACTTTTTCTTGCTTCTTATGGTCTCTCGGGAAACGCTGATGAGACAGAGAGTAGAGCGAAGCCATGAGAATAGAAAAAGACGTAAATACACGTTAAAGTCATTAATCTGCTGAAATGATTAGAAAGGTTCAAAACATTAGTGTAGGTCAAACTCCTATAATTGATCAATCAGAACCCATTACACAATGCAGAAGACACTGAAGGACCCTGGGTAGTAAAGTCTTTGAACTGCTGATCCTGGAGTAGCAGACCTGTGACACTCGTCATGGAGTCATATTAGCCAGCGATAATTACATGGGCTGTGTCATTTCTGGATGTGATCGCGCGACCCGTGCAATAATTAACAAGAAGCGATGTCTGCTGATAAATATAGGAAATTAGCATTTCAGTGGTTTTAGGCTAACGACAGGTCAATGTGCCTGGGAAAGGTGAGCAGTTTAAGCAGTTCAGACATGCGAAAGAATAAAGGCACTGACAAATGTCTCCAGCAATAACATCTAAGTGTCAGAGTAAATGAAATAACATAGGATTGTCATTATTACATTGCATCGGTAAAAAAAAGAAAAAAAAGGAGCTGTGGAATGCAAGTCATGGCATTGTGTTACTAAAACAGTGACAAAAATCTATTCTTCCTTAGTCTGTCCACAACGCAACATAAAGCACAGTAGATTTATTAAACCTAGAGTTGCTGTGAAGTGTATTATTACTATTATAAATAAAATGCCACAACTCCTCATGCGTCATCAAAAGCATTCAAACGTGTGCGGTTGTTAATGTCGAAAATACAGGTCCATAAAAATTAAACACTGGAATTAAAACAGACCAATTACTTAAGTTTTATTACATCCAATATCTCATTCAAATGAAAATGAGTCCTTTTACAAGTAGAGCAGAGGAGCACATAATTGTCCTCCACTGTTATTAAACAGCTACTAATCATTCAATAGCCACCAATCACACATGAGAAGAGGTGGGGAAAAGGGTGCACTTTTTTATGGGTAGACAAAAAGCTTTTCACAAGCTTTCTGCTTATTTAGGAGGGTTAAGCAGGAGTGAGCCAAATTTATTATAAAGCAGGGTGACGCATGACTCACGATGCTTTTAGAACCTTCTTATAAAGATCCAAGGAAACATCTTTTTAGTTTGAGTGCGTGAATAATGTGTTATTTTCACTCTCTTTTATCCATTTGAGAGGGAGTGGAAGTGATGGACACCCGACTGCAATATGTAACTTCAGTTGTCTTCCTGGGAGCTGAGTCTTTTCAGTGCGGTGTAAAATTGGAACCTGACCTCTTGAGAGGGGCGTCGCCCGTCTGCTCATCCACGTAGTCCTGCTTGAGCTCCTCGGGGACATCACTGTCGCTGTCGTATTCCTGATACACGCTCTTCTCCAGCTCGTCTGACTCATACTGGAGAAATAGAGGAAAAGATCAGACTTGAGGTTCTGAAAAAAATGTCACAAGTGCCAGTGAAAAGCGGAGAGGCGGGTCAGATAAAACTGTCACACTATTTTTCAGCTAACTGAAGACCCACAAAGAATTTAGAAACAACGCAAAATAGCCCAGATAGTTTGCTGACTATGAAACACCGAATTGCAGAAAATTAATTTACCTCTTCAAGAAAAAAAAAAAAAGAGTTAAGGTAAAGCTCTCAAATAAGAAAATGTTTTCCTTGTCCTTAAAGGCGAGCTCAGCCAACACAACAGTCATATAGAAAGGATTAAAAGCTTAAGATTAAGCCAAGATGAGGCCTTAGAAAGCCTCATAAGTTGGCCGGTGCAATATTGGTTTTGATGTTGAGAGTGAGAGGAAATAAGTACATAAAGAAAAAAAGGGTGCAAGTCTAAAGGTGTTGGTGCATCATTCTGGGTGCAGACTTTCCTCGAGGATGACTGACTTACAACTGTAATCCCGACACTATGCAACGTTCCAGTCCTGCGCACTGAAGCCAACGTCAAGCAGAGCTGGACTTCGATGATGCAGCTACGCAGAGCAAACCACTCTTCTCTGTCATTTAGGTCTCGTGCCAAAGGGGAATGTTTGAAACCTTTCTTTTTTTTTCTCTCAATGCAAAGTGCTGCCTATCTTAAATTTAACACAATGCGCAGACTGTCAAATGTGCTACTAAAAACATTAAAAAGATTTCCAGTAGCGGAGTGCTCAATGCTAATAAACTGCCTGTTACGCACTGAAATACCAATCCAGAGAGTATTGGTTTGCTGCATTGCATTGGCCTTGAGATGCTTTACTGTTAACTGCTTCACGACCAAATGTGATTACACGTTCCTGTAAAACTACACGCAAACTGTTGATTTCTAACCGATTACACAAGCGCCAACTAGAAGCCACTGTCTTTTCTTCGCCACATACTCCATTAGACGCCAGCACGTCCTCTGTCTCCTCCTCTTTCTGCTCAATGTGCATCTCAAACGGGTTTCCCTCCTGAAGGAACTGATGGAACAGACACAGCTCCTCCTGGGCCGGGGAGTTCGACGACATGGCCTGTCTGTTCGGGGACACGGACGGAGAGCGACACTGGCCCATGAACTTGAACTCCTGGATTGGAGAAGATGGGACAGAGAGACACTTTGAAGGACAAGAGATGTAGGTTTGTGTTTGGTGACGATGAGATAGACAAGACAGGAGACAGAGAAAGGATTTGCATTTAATTGTTTAAAAGTAAATTATTAACAAAAATGTAATCAGTTTGAGACTCAACCATAACTTTTGTATGGCAGGTTGTACTCAATTCCCTTGCAAGTCGCTTTGGATAAAAGCGTCTGCTAAATGACATGTAATGAAATGTATGGTATATGTCAAATTTAAAACAAAATGTTCTGTCCCTCAGATGTTGTGTTCACAAGACCAAAATAGCCAAAAATGCACATGGTATACAGTATGCAGTACACCGGTTCCCATAATATAATGCAGACAAGCAACATTTCCATTCCATTTATTCTAATATTCATTTGCATGTGTATTTGTTGCAGTGTAACCATGCAAGGCAGATATGAAGGGGGGAAAACAAGGGGTTGGAAAATGAGGAAATTGTTTGAAGAAACTCTATTCATCTTCCTGACACTTCTGTATATAAAAGCAGCTGAAAATGTTGGTTGTGTTACAAATATGTCACACACCTATGTCATCTTTGGTCATAGTTCTACATAATTCCTCTTTGGACTTCGAGGTGTGTGATTTTTTTTTTGTTTTTTAATGTTGTGCAACACACATTATATGTTTTATCTTTATAGCTTGTTATATAATGCATTGCTCTCATTTGGACAGCTTAAACAATCACTTATCGCTAATATTAACCACAACCAGCTGATGCCGAACCCTAACACCTTAACCTAACCACAATTCACAGCTGAGCCTTAAACTTAAACAGAGCCTCAGAAATGAGGTTCTGCCTCATTAGGACCGGGTTTTGCTCCCCATAAGGATTACTGGTCCGGATGAGGTCAAGGTTCACACACACACACACACACACACTCACACACACACAGATTAAGCAGAACCCTGTGGTGTGGGTGTGAGGTGGCAGACAATGTGGAATAAATGAGTACAAGCATGCTTCACTTTGCCGCTTCAGTGATATGATTCTTACTCACATGGAGCTGGGCGATGTTAAAATTAGACTTGACAGGACAAAGTTCCCACGTCTCATTTTCCAGAAACATCCTCAGTTCTTCCAGACGTGCCCTGAGGAGTGGAGGAAATTCACAGGGAAAAACACAAATATTCAACAAAAAGTATTCACCTTGTGCCATTTCATAAACGCTTGCAAACCTCCCATTCAGACCAAGCTTTCAGACATAAACACAGCCAGCAAAGGTCACTGATGCCCAGTAAAAAGGCCGATACACTGCATGTGCGGTTGTGTTTGTGTGGTAGGTCACTCTCGGGTATTTCTGAGTGAAATGTCAGAGCTGTGTTGACTTCAAACACCGCAGCGCCACTTGTCACCTTTCCTCAACTTGTGTGAAGTGTGCCCCCGTAAAAGAATGTGGAGCAGGACAAGGAGATTGCAAAAACATACTGCGCAATATTAAACGAACTTTATTCAAGCAAGCTCATTCTTTACTCAGCGGCCGTACTTCCCTACAGCTATGTTCCTCCAATAGTACCGTATTGATAATTAAAGGACATCAAAACAAAACATCACTCAGAGAAAATGAGTTAGGCAAACACAAGAAATTACCAGTGGGCAAAGCTGTTTATCATGTCTCAGCCCCGACAAGCCCTGTCATTCTGTACTTTGCACCCGCAGACAAACAACACAACTGGCCTGATGACTGAGAGTGCTTCTGCCAGCAGCTGACAGACAAACGCAGGCATCAGCGAGTCAAAGTTCACTGATGGGTAATCTCTCTGAAAATGACACCCTGCTGGAAAATGAATCAAACCTAATGTGAAAATGATGCACACAGGGAGCCTCCTGGCCAGCATTGCAGATGCGTGTGAGTGTGAGTGGAGGGTGTGCCACCTTCACTCCTTGCCCTTTTTTCCCCGAGCTCTGTTTACAATGTCACAGTGACATCACCTCCATCTCATGCCTCTCGTGTCTTGCTCCTTTTGCCATTTTTGTATCATATTAATGACGCATATTAGCTTCCGGATATTCAAGCACCTAATCAATGATTCCGGACAGGTATTCACAATCAATGATCAATGCAAATCACCTCTGATGATGCGGCTCTGTCTTGTGTGAAAGCATACATATTCATGCGGTTGGCAGGTAGGGGGTAAGTAATCAAGATGTAAATGTGATTCCAGCCCAGTAAGTGTTATCATGTAATTACACATCTTTTCCAAAGAGGGCTACGCTCAGAATAGCACACATTGGAGACAGGCAGTGGTCGTGATTATGTGTAAAAGTTTCTGTCAGGCAATGACAGCCTGCTGTTCAAAAATCTGTTCCACTCTCAATCACCTAGCAACTTTCTGTCAGGGAGGCTGCACATGTCAGATCAATGCCCTATGTGTGTCTAATTTTCCCACACATAATTTATACGATCAGCTCAGTGAACACAAAGAAATGCCTTTCTGTTGTCACGCGAACGACGAGACGCAGCGGAAACGTCTCACCTGTGATAGTTTTTAAAGTAGTTGACACTCTGGCGTTTGATCGACTCCTGCAGGACCTCAGACTTGCTGCCACAGAACTCCTCGCCCACCTGCATCAACCTGAAAGAGAAGGTGCGAGGGAAAAAAGGTTGACAGCGACAATGCTAACAAAAAGAAGATACAAAGGTATATATAAACAACTAATACACTATAAAAACAAACACCCAGGTGTAAGATTCAGCTGTCATGTATTGGGGTTTTTTTCCACAGCTATTTTTATTTTTTATATGCGAGACATTTCTTATTTGTAACATGAGCAGCCTTGAAACTAAGAGTCTTAAATACAATACAATACATTTTCTTACACCCCCTACTGGTAGGTTTGTCCACTGTCCAACTTACATCAGACAAATTATTGCTGCAACAGTCTGGTGGCTAGACCTTCATTAGGGAAATCTTTAAATAATAATAACAAAACAAATAAAAAATTCTGCAAGATCTTTTTGTTTGTTGCTTTGAGTCCTGTAGCTGTGGGAGCATCTAATTAATTCCGTCTGTTTTCAAAGTACTTGAGGCCGGGTCATACTTTCCGCATCTGTGTGCCCGCAGAGGTCCGTGTGATGTAAATTAAGTCATTTAGCCATTTCAGTGTTGGTCCACACGGACCCTTCAGACGAATCCATGCACCACCTCCAGTGCTACTGTACATGATGGCGTGCTTTTGGTCAAAAGAGACAACGGGGCCTTGAAGAAGACGGTAACCATGGAAACATGCCTGAGTTTACGTGAGGAACTGAACCAAAGTGGCTCTCCACGGATGCAGAACAAGGTAGGTATGACTCAGCCCTTAGATGCAGTCGTCGAACAGTGACAATTTAATCCTTAACAACTTTATTTGGGTTCTACATTTTACTCAGATATTTAATATATCGCACACTTGACATGTGTCACTGCCGAGTTATAGTTTGAACCAGAGTGAATGTCCACATGGAGCACCACTGAGGTGAGTAACGCACAGCTTTAACACCAGTCTACACAAGAGTTTAGAGTAGGACATTGCTATGACCAGTTAATATAGCAGCAGTGCAAGCAAAGAGTGGGAATACATGCGATTGTGTGCAACTGTTTGAATAAAATGAGTCAGTTCATGAGCAAGTGGCTGAGGAAAAAACTAGTATTGTACGCAGAGAGAAAGCAAAAGAGAAAGAAGGCATGTGTATACCTGCTGATGACATCCAGCACCACTATAAAATCATCATATTTGAAGTTGGACATGTCCGTCCCCAAGATGTAGGCCTTCACTTTCAACTGGACATCCTGAAGAGAGAAATGAGGTAAACAGGGTAAATTATGGAAGAAAATAAAGACGGCAAACATACATTCAGATCATGAAAACGGTTAAGAGAGACAGACGGAGAGCTGACTCTTCCATACACACCTGCCAGATCCGCGTCAGTCCATGCTCCAATTTCTTCTTTACATAACTGCGGTCCACAACCAACTCATCAGAATCTGCTGCTGCTGCTGCATCATCTAAAAAAGATTCACACAACAGACAGATTTAGAGGACACCGACTGCTTAACACTGTCATTTATGCATCGTTATGTAGCACTTTAGTGGACAAAAGAATGGACGCAAATGTAGAGTGGACCTACAGTCTACAAAAGTCAGCACTTGACATAAGAGTGAGTAATATAAACAGGGAAATAAGTCAAAATCAATGTTCAGATTGCAATCGGAAGACTGACCAAGAACCAAGAAATTGCTGTTCAAAGCAGTTTTGGGGTCCTGACAGAGAATGAAATCAACATCTTTAGTGAACACGGTTCCTCCTCTATCACCCGCTCAAAATCCTTTTATTTGTGTGTGTGTGTGTGTGTGTGTCCCCTTTTTGATTGAGTTGCATGAGGTGCACATATTGCAGAGGCTATAGTGTCATAGCAGCTGCAATACTTTCCTTTAGTTGAAAATTGCTTCAATCAATCTCAAACACCTAGCCCGGCTTAAAATGGATTTCTAGGAAAGCCAGAAACGTCAAAGCCTGCAAGTCAACAAACAGGTGATTGTCAACCCCACATTTAATGTGTTTAATGTGCTGGGAATACAAATAAATTCAAGTTTGTATGGTTTGTGTGTCTTCTTTACTACTCTTTACATATAGTCACAGACAATGCCAAAATGTTTTTGTTTGTTTGTGTTCAAGATCCTGTTGAAATTTACTGGACTGAAAATGTCAGGGGGAAAAAAAACAGGTGCAGCAAAATAAGGTCTGCCCATTCAATTTTGTGTCCTTTTAAAAAAATTATAGGTATGTTTGTTTCACAAAATGGCCACTCTCCTGTCTCAGACATGATTTATTGAAAACCTGCTTCCAGACATTCGGACCTCAATCATGGGTTCCTTGCGCACAAAACTGCAGCTTCCTGATAACCAACTCGGTGGTTAATGGATAACACTAAGGACACTCTAATGGCAAACAAGCCACAAATAAATAATCAGTAGATGTCTCTAAGGAAGATTTTAATAAGGCCACGTCTTTACAGGAAAACCAAATGACATGTTAAATCCATCTCCATAAACTGCAGTTGCTGGAGGGGCTACAGAGTATTGATGAGAAAGACATTCAAGATACAGGGACTTCCAAGACTTCAGATGTAAATCATCAGTGTAAGAGGGAAAACCAACAGAAGACGTGTATGTGTGTTCAAGATTACCCTGCCCTTTGTTAACTATACACTAACTATATACTTCTGTAGCTGTGAAATGGCCATTCAACCTAAAGCTGTCACAATGCAAACATATTATTAGTAACTCTGCTGGACTTTAAAACGTTTCCAGGCTTTCTTCAAAACAGACCCGCTGCACACCCCCCGACCTGCTGCGAGAGGCATTTGTCAGCGCGGGATAAATATGTCGTGCCATTCTGTGGCAGTGGGGGAGTTTTCATAATGACACACTGGGACAAAAAGTATATCATTAAAAAAAAAAGTACACACATGAATATTACACCCACACAGTGTCTCTCTAATCATATCAATATGATCACAGGATGTCAGCAAGAAAAGCAGAGCAGAAACTGCTAAGGAGAGGCTTCAAATGTTAGATGTTGTGAGGGCAGAGTGTTAAACACGGGAACAAAAAAAAAAGAAAAACACCATCAAAACAAGCACCACAGGAAGATACAACTAAAGTTACAAGAAATACTGAGAACATTTTAAACATCCGACTTTAAGTCTGTCCGTGGGTCTTGGGGAGTACTACAGGAAGTGTGATATAAAACCATTCATGGCTCTAGAGGGCGCTGTGCAGAGCAATGTCACCCGAGGCAGAAGTGGGTTTGAAGACTATCTGTTTAAACATTTAAGATCCTGGTGTGAAGTAATAAAGGAGTCAGCCTTACAGACCTCTGTATCCCAGTCTGTGCTGTTTGACACTAGCAGGCTGCGGCTAAATTAGCTGCTACAAGCACAACAACATCCAAATCTGAACCAAACTGTCTACCTCCTGGTTATATGTGGGTACTGTGGGGATCAAGGTGAGGCGTAGAATTAAACAGATCATTTCCATTAACGGTTGAAGTCCAATTCTAAACTAGTGGCATACTATTTTCATCCCTCAGCAACTAATCATCAACATCTCGGTAAGGGATTACCTCTAAAAGGAAAAAATAGGAAAAGGTCTTGCAAGGTTTACACAGGACGGAATAGCCCTGTGTAAACCTTGCAAGGCTTACCTACTCCATTACCCCTTTTTATCAGTCTACAAGCATACTAGCACTTTACCCACTGGACATTTGTTGAAGCATACAATTAACTGCACAAAGGATCTACTCAGCCTTACTATAGATTCTTACAAAAGGCCCAATACACCAAAGGAGAGAACAATCCTCAAAAGGAATTGATGTCAAGTTGCAGTAGACTGGACCAATGGGTTTTCCTTGAACAATATTAATGGGTCTTGTCATGCCGTAGATTGTTTCACAAAGACGCCTGATGAATGCTAATTGAAGCGTTTAACTCCAAACACACATTTTATGAAAGCAATTGAAGAAAGAAAAAAATACAGCCGTTAGAGCATCCGCCCGACTGTTTGCATCCCTCTGTTTATGATTTTTTATGAAGTTAGGATAAAGATCGTATGATTAAAAATACATTTGCAAACAGTGAAACATTTCATTGATCTGAGGTAAAGCGTTAAAAAAAAAAAGATGTGTTGCATCTCTAAATGTGTTGGTTAAGTAAATATATATATGTATATATATATATATATATATATACATATATACTGTATATATATTACTTTTCAAGAAAATCACATTACAATACGTATTGTTTTTGGGTTCTTGCGCAGCTCTACTCACTATATCCAACAGTAAACCAATTATACTAAAAAACCTTGTTGCATCAAGCCACAAAAGAAACTAAATTAGCTTCACACACTTGAGATCTTGAGATGAAAAATGCAGTCTTTTTGGAGCACTCGTTGTGTAAAATCATTGGGTGAGCAGATGTCATAACATTCAGTAGAGAAAATTTAAACTTAGCAAACGCCACAACTAATCCTGATTTGAATGACAACACTGCTGGGTCACTGTTTGATCAAAACATGTGTGGGGAATTTTAATGATCATTTTCAACCGTTACTTGCTATCATGGCGGGTGTAATTTGAGTCATTAATAGGCAAAAAGTGTCAGTCACTAAAAGACAAACGTAGAGATGGTTTAGTAGAGATCAAGACGTCACGACATAACATTATTTGATGAGCACAGGTGCAGAGGTTGTGAAATTAAAGCCCTGACATTGGTGAGGGACCAGAAACTGATTATTTTAACTTAAAAAGTTAAATGAACTCTTCCCAAATCTATTGGGATTTTATTTGCAGTGGACAGTGGCGATAAGAACATCGTTGGAAAGTGTGCATTAACTTCTGTCGCAGCTAAAACTTTTCATATCTTTGCTCCACAGTCAGATTTAAATACATTTAAATAATATAAAAATGCATTCATGATTTGAATTTCCCAACACGTTCATGACTAGCCTGTGCTCCAGTGATTTAAAAATCATCCCTCGAAACAAAGAGAGTGTATGCCGTCCGTCACCACCGACATGGTGAGAGTGTAAACACCACCCCAGCTTAGCTTCTTAAAAGGCTTTAATAACAGTGATTAAAAAAGTGTCACTAGAGGGAGGGAGACAAACGAAAGGAAAAGCCAACCTTTGCGAGCCTGTAGGTGGTAACCAGTGTTCGACCTTAGGTTGCATTGTGGGTAACAGAGTTCCCGATGACTCACACGACTAACACCTACAGGGGCCTTAGCTCCCCACTGATTTTAGACGATGACTCATAACCCAGCAGCCTGTGCATGACTTAGCATAAATCTGTAAAAGTTAACAAGACCAAAGTCGGAACGAAACATGTGGTTTATGAATATTGTAACGACCTGATCTAAATGGAAGCAGCGGGACTGCTCTCACACTGTATTAGCCTGGCATTACATTCATCACTGTAAATGAGACAAAGTATGTTCTGCTCTTCCCACAAAATTTACGAGAAAATCAAAGGATGACACCGACTGGTTATACATTGCCGTAAAGTTAGGTGCCGCCGGCCTGTGGCACTGCACCACTTGAGGGTCTAGTGTGTAGGATTTGAGGGGATCTATGGAAAGAAGCTGAATACAATATGTATCATTATGTTGTCATTCACTTTTTATCACTTAAGAACGGTCGTGATTCTCGCTGCCTTACAATGAGCTCTTTTTATTACTTAGAAAGCAGCTGCTCATCCACAGGGTCTGCCAAGTTACAACACCGTATTTGTACAGTATCTCAGAATGGAGGGACTTTTCATGTTTTTATACTACGTGTAAGTCGCCATAGTTTCTCATGTATATACTTAGATAAGGTGTAGGAGTATGAGGTGACGGCTAATTGGCTGGTTAAAACATGCAACTTCACCTCAGATGCCACTAAATCTTTAACACAGGACTATGTGCCATTACACTTGACATGTTATATGAGTGCTAAGATTCAGAGAAGATAAAGTGTTATCCAAGCATGTGAATTTAGTTGGGTTTTTTTCATTCATATACATGGTGCAAAAGCCTTTGGCCACCATTAGATTTGTCGTTTTAGTAATGCTATAATGACAATGCAATATAATTAAAGGGCTGTTTCGCCCATTTGTTTTCCCAGTTGGTCAAATGAAGGATAAACTTATAATCATTATGATGCTGCTGTGTTTGTTTGTTTCATTTGAACAGTTTTGTTTTATTATTTATACTATATAAATCATTTTATTATATTTACTATTTATTTATTGAATATCTTTTTACTTGTAAAAGTCGACAGAATATCAACAGTATAGAGCAGTGCAGGGCTTTTATTTTCATTGAAAGAAGTGACTGATGAATAAAATTGACTTTTTGTCAATTTTATACAGTCACTTCTGTATATTCAATTCCAACGTCCTCTGTTGTTGTGGGAATGAGAGATTTATCTCAGATCCACTGTCTGATTTTTCTCTGGAAATTAGTCAAAAAAAACTGTATAATTTCTGGGTGAAGTGGCCCTTTGATTCTCAACCCCTTCATTAGAACTGAAGTGAAACCCTAATTAAAATTAGTGGTAAAACCTGTATTTGTCCTACTACTTCATGTCGAAAAATGCTATGAAAAAGGTCTATTAAGCCTGGTTTGAGACCAACTTTCAGTCACATCATTCCAATCCAAATGTAAATGATTACAGAATATGACACACATTAAAGCTGGTGATGCCCTGAAGCTCTGTATATGTATATAACGCATGATTTTGGTCAAATGTTTGGTCACTATACAGGACAGTACATCTTCGTTTTCACCTTGGAAATGGATCTATCTTAAATTTAAAAAAAAGTACTCTGGAAATTAACAAAAAAAAGAAAAGAAAAGGTAATTTCACATAACATAGCCCTAGTTTAGTTTATTGTATGGAACATTAATGAAGAGTGAAGGCCAATTCTCAACCCGAGTGCTTTTCTTTATCATAGTGGAGCAGACAGCCTCCATACATTCCAATATAATTCCGCCTGGTTCATGCCTCTTACTCTGTATGAACATGTTACTGATACACAAACTGGTCACGGTTATTTACGCTCACAAAGTGTTCCCCCACTCTCTCTCTCTCTCTGTCACACACACACACGGAGCGACCCCTGCACCTGACAGCCATCAGTGTTGATTCAACATGACAGGGCATGTGCTTCAGGGGCAAATCCACTTTGGCAGGCAGGGATGCAACCCTGGCCCGTTTTACCTCCTGAAACTGCGTTTTCCTTTTCATCAAGTGGCCCGATTAATTACCGAGACGTTACACAAGACACAAGACTGACCAGTTCAATACATCATGTGGTCACAGGCCTAAATTCAACAAGGTGTTCTCTTTGCTCTGCACAAACCTGTGTGCGTGTGTCACAGATAGAAGTGATCTCAAGTGGGTGTGACCGTGAGGACAGTGTGAGATGGAGGTCACAGTCATTGCAAAATACTCATCGACAAATGGGACAAAGCTCATCACTAATGTGATTAGAACCCCCAAACACACACACCACAGGTTTGTTCAGCTATTCTTCTTAGGACACTGCATTGATTTCCATTCATTTGGACAGATGATCTCTGTGATCTGTGAAAGCCACCGTGATCACAGAGGACCCATCTCACCCCCTCCATCGCTCCTTTCAGTTACTTCAGTTATCAGACAGATGATATAAAGTGCCACTGGCCCGTTAAAACATTTACAAAGAGTCTTTTAATCCCTCTGCAATATCTACCCTGAACAAAATCAAACAGCAATCACACAGCACATGATTTTGACCGTGTTTCCTATTTTACATCCATCCTATCTATCTATCCATCTATCCATCCATCCATCTATCCTAACCTTAACCTGTTCCTCAGAAATGTGTTTCTGCCTCATTAGGACCAGGTTTTGGTCTCCATGAGGACTACTAGTCCTGACAAGGTCAGTGTTTATACCAGAAATGGTCGTAAAGAGCTGACAAATGCAAGTACACAAACACACACACAGGCACATTAGAATGAAGAGAGAAAGGTGAAAGCCAGGGTCGGGGACACCTTTACACAGAGGTGACAGCCAATCAAATAGTGAGATAATAGATGGACCTCATGAAGGGAAATGCGGTGTGTGTCCTTTCCCTTGCAAGGAGGATACAGTTGCCAAACATTCAGTGGACCTCCTTGAAGCCTCATCCATTCACCTAATGAATTCAGTACGGTGCGGGACATGAAAATTAGCCATCTGTCAAAATGCTGTAGGACGGCAAAGGCTAATATGACAGTCCTCCATTTGTGGGCAAACATATAACTGGCAATGGCAACATGACAAATGATCAAAGCAGTGATGAGGTCAAAACTCCAGTGTGGCTTGTTTTTCCTCGCACGGGTAAGGAACACGACTACTTATGGAACTTGCCGCTAAACCACACTATATGTATTGTCCTGACAGCAGAGATTCCTGAGGGTGAGGTTTTAACATGTGGTGGAAGGAGAATTAGAAGCAGCAACACACACACATACACACACACACGCGAATTTGCTTGTTGATCTAATGGACTGTAACTAGAGAGCAGTCGGACTCCTTTGGGAGAGTTTATACACTAGATAATAATTTCTTGACCTGTATCAGCTTAATGTTGACTCCATCTGTGGTGCAATTTTTTCACTTAATATTTGTTACAATTTAGTGCCATTTACTTGCAGTTAAAGTTTGTAAAGACAACTGTTTTTTACACAAGGATAAAACCTGCTCTAGATGACATTGGAAGGGCAGTCTATTTGCTTTTTTATATATATATAAATGAAAAGAGCCCTAATTTTACTTCAATCTTATTGTTGTCTATTTCTGTCAATCTAGTCATTATTAACTGGCACAGCCGGAGTGGAAAGCCCTGTTTCTATTATCATGAAAAAAAGAGCTCAAACTCAAAGTCACACATGAAAAAAATGCATCATTCATGCTTGATTGTCTCTGCATACATTTATCCCCCAAACCGTACGACCGGGTCATACTAATCCCACAATGTCAACTCAATATTGTGTACATATCATTTATATGCATGTAATTAAAATTGACTCTAAACCCCATTTAAATATAAACATTTAAAACATACAGAGGCTTTGTATGCTTTAAACACATTATCAGTGTTAAGTCCTTGGTGATGCAACTGTAAACACAGCAACACACATGCAACTGTGCGGCAACACAGAGCGATATTTTAAACAGTTAAATCAAAAGGGATTATCATGATGCTACCGACACGATCATTGACCTGTACGTTGACAGACAGTAAATGGTGTAAAGTGTGTGCCACTTCAGCATTCGTATCATTACACCGTCCGCTGCACTGACGCAATATACTCTCAACTCTTTTCGGGAACCAAGGTGAGCTTTACAGCTGATAATCCGACTGCGTATTGAAAACAAATTGCCAGGGAAGAGTGGCACTGGAAACTGACCCCATTTTCACCACCTGAGACTGTGAATTACTTTTTTCAGCTTGGAACACGGGGAGCAGAGCTGGGGTTTTATTAGCAAGTCCAAATGAAAACCAGAGAGGGAAAAAAGAGAGAGAAGGAAGGTGTGTTCACGGCAAGAAAGATGAACAGAACCAATTTGCACCAAACCTGGTGAAGGAAAGGCATGTGGGCCAAGGAAGTAAACCATTCAATTCTGGCGTCTTTCCATTTAAAGGGGTAGATCTTCATTTCTTTGAAGGAAGTCATATTTATGATTGTTTGGCCTTGTCGGAACAGCGTCTCTCCGAAGAGCCGTTTAAGTTTATTTCGGAATCTGTAATTGCTCTCAAAAAGATGCTTTTAGTGTACATTGCTGCCAAATACAAAGATCTTTCAGACAAAATAGGCACAGTCTTACCTGGGGAATTCTTTTGTTTGTCGTGCTCTTCGTGCCACTGCATGGTGCGATAGTAGCTTAGCATCACCTCCCACAATGCCTTGCACAGATCTGTCAGACAGGGGATGTAGCTGTCCAAGGTAATATGCTGCCAACAAAGAAGAAATAAAAGGTCACTGCTGGTGTTCTTTGCAAAAGCTTGAGATAGTCTGCCTGACTGAATCTGTATCAACAGTATTCTATTCCCTAATGGTACAAAAATGATAATTTCTGAGTTATGTTCATTTTCTGTGTGATTAAAAAAAGCTAATAAGCTGTAAGAATGGATTACAATAGGGATGATGTTAAATGGGTCCCATAATAATTTGCAGATAATAGATTTTAATTAGTTTATGGTTTTGGATTTAATGACATAAGATATTGTTTTAGCTGTTTTTCTGTCTCAACTCAAACTTTATTTCTAGAGCACATTTAAAACAATCGGGGTTTACCAAAGTTCTGCACAGATTAAAAGCAATACAGATGATAAAAATGGCCCATACAATGCCACAGTTACAGTAAATAGAATAAATAAATAATAAAATACAAAAACACGGTGCAATATAAGGAAGTTAAAATTAGGTTTAAAATTTTGCCTGAAGTCCACTTGAACTTGGTTAAAAGCCAGGGAGAAGAGGTATGTCTTTAATGAGGATTTAAAAACCTCAATCGACCCATTAAAGCCATTAAGAGCTTTAAAAACAAGCCATAAAGTTAAAATCTATTCTAAAAGCAACCCGGGAGCCAGTGCAGCAAGAATTACAGTCTTGAGATCTCTGTATGGCAGGTACCCTTTTACTTTTGATAAAATCCTTAATAAATATAAATAAAATCCTTAAGTGGAAAAAGAATAGTTGGCCAAAAACACATTGATGAGTGTCTCACAGTGTCACTTGTGCTCCCAATACCCAACACATAGCACAAACTGCTATAAGACTGCGTACATGTACCAGATGAACATGGGATTCTGACCTCATAAGCTAAAAATGAAAAGTTTAACTCTGACCCACCAAGAAAAAATAAGAGAGACGTTTCAAGGCTAATAGAACAACTCACCAATAGATCACAGCATGTTCAGACACAAATTACTCACAGCAACAGCCTTTATTTGGTTTCAACCTTCAAAATGAGTAAGTGTTTGATGAATATCCACACCACAAGCCTCATACACTGGTGGCTGGTGAAAGGCAAAGTTGTGCATTGCAATAATGGCCCCAACTGTGCAAAGATCTAATCGAAAACCTCAGTGAAAAACCACAGATGAAGGAGAAATTGTTGTTAACGACAGATCCAGAATTTTAAGAGCAATGGCAAGGGGCTGTAAGAATGAAATTGTATTCATTCCATTAGTCATCAATCACCACCTTGGTGTTTAATGATTAAAAAAAAAGTCAAATATTAAGATTTTATGCATATTTCACACATCAGACTGTTTACCATCCATTCTCAATAACACAACACACAATTCTCTGGCAAAAAAAACTCCAATAATGACAGTCAGTCACCGGGATCTTGCTGTGAAAGACATTACGCATAAGGACGATTCTGTGATCACAAAAAATGGCAACTCATCTCTAAATCACAGCAAACTGTTCACAGTGGCAAGTGGTGCAATTAGTCAATTATACAAATGGAAGATGCCCTTTAATTGAGGGTAAAAAGCAGCTGGTGACACTAGTGACAACTGTGCAGTAAAATATAATGTGAAGGACCCCCCCTATAAATACTGTTTATTGGATGTGAGCTGCACTGATAACAAGGAGATCGCATGGCCCAACGGTGGTAAAAGCACCACTTGAGCCATGAACCCTACAAACCACAGAGCAAAGTCTCAACAAGGAGATGAAATCAACCCCCCCGACTCAACTAAGACAAGGAGCTACTCAAAACACATTTACTAAATCACGTTTATTTTGCGTTCAATTGTTTAAATTAACAACAAGGTGTCCAAGCTAAGCAAGACCTAAGCAGACAATTTAAAACGTAGCATGTACTAGCTGCAGAACATGAAGGTGTTTCCATAGAGAAATCCATGCTGTTTTTACCTCAAGAACCGAGAAACAATAGAATGAATACAGTAAATAAACAAGCTGCATGTAAGAAAACTGATATTTATTCATTTATACCACTTTATCCTCCACATGAGGGTCAAAGGGGCCAATGGAGCCAAACCCAGCTGACACAGGGCAAAAGGTGGGGCGCACTCTAGACCGGTCGCCAGTCACACAGAGACAAAAAAACACTCACACCTACGGTCAGTTTAGAGTGTCCAATTAACCTCTGACCACTGTGGGAGGAAACTGGAGAACACATAGAAAACCCACATACACACGGGGAGAACATGCAAAGTCCATGCAGAAAAACCCTTGTTCGGACCAGGTCTTCTTTGGTGCAAGGCAACAATACTGGCCACTACACCGCCTTGTGGCCAGAAACTGATATTCTATTACGGTTTTCTAAATTTAAGCAACAATTGTACACCCAGTATATTCACAATTTAATTAGTCCTATGGTGCGTGTAGGATTAGATCCTTAACTATCTGGCAACCTCAAGTCTCTAGGGAGGAGGGTGGGGGGGAGGCAATGCTCTCCAAATATTTTAATTTTGATCAGTGCAGCTATAGCACAGAGACATAATATGTATAAATAGTCACCTTTGTCAGGTAAACATTGTGTTTTAGTTGTGATTCATACTGCATATGAGAAAAATACCCATTATCATTACTTTGATACACAGCCAAAGAAAATAAATGAACACCAGAGTATATGAGTTACAGACTGGTAAGCTACTAAACGGATTCTGGCAACGTTAGGCTTATATTTGACAATCTCTACCACCAAACCATATCAAAGCAGCAATGTTGCCAAGCAACTGGGGTGAGAAGAAATGATGTGGGGTAAGAGTGAAAGGTAACATGAGGTCTTATCATCTCGTGGTACTCGTCAAGTTTAGGGCTAAGGTTTCCAAAAGGATAAAACAGACCTTAACCGGTTATGGTCATGGTCAAATGTAGTGGCCTAAGAAAAAAAAGCTGCATAAACGTGTGTGTGTGTGTGTGTGTGTGTGTGTGCATATGTTTGATTCAATGTTGTTTCAAGGTCACAGATGAGTTTTTTTTATTAGTACAGACCATCATCCTGGAACCACCTTCATGCTTAGTACATTGATGATGAAAGCTTGATGAGTTGAACTATTGTGTGACTGCCATTTTTGGTTTTCTGAATACGGTCACATGCTCATAATGCACACACTGCATTACAAGATTTGTCAGGGTGTGTGGGCATGAGGAGGAGATTATAATGATGAGACGCATGACATAGAATCTATTAGCAAGACAGGGCAGCTCCTCTTGATTGAGCCTTTTCATTTTTTTTCAGAAAACGGTGTTAATCTATGTTTCCCCAAACCTCGAAATGAGGATATTCTCAAATATAATATTTGTCCACCACACAAAACTAATCATTTTTAATGATTTCTCAGTTACAAGGACCAAAAAAATAAATCCTCTAATAATCAATTGACAGGTTGCAGCCCAACAGCATGCACACAGTACATGAAAAGCATTGACCAATGACCATGTTCCTACTGGGATTCCAAACTATTTTCTGTCACCTTTCCAGCCCCAGATTCACCACAAACAAACATCAATAATCCAAGACAAATAGAGGATCTTATGAATGACGCAGCCGTCCTGGCCAGATGATCAAAAATCAAACATAGTATTCCTCTGTAGAGGATGGGGTGGAAAAAAACACTCTTCATAATAAACAAGTGTTTCAGTAGCAGCAACAGTAGATAACAAAGAGAGTGAAGCCATGACACTGCTTAGCATAAAAACACAACAATCCACTCCACAGCTGCACAAAATGTGCCATCCTTCGGATTTAACACAACACTAAGTATCGGGCTATATGAAAATAATGGAACACTGAACAATGAGTGGTTGGATCTCCATGGGTAACTGATGAACAGTGGTTTGATATCATCATCAGGCTGATAAATGTTTCTATCAACACTAGAGTTAATGGCTGCAGTCTCACCAACATTTTCTAAAGACAATAAATCCAATGAAATGAATCGCTGAAGTGCTGGCATGATCCAGCCTTTACAGTCACCTCCTGTCCCCTGATTCTGGGGGTTGACTCTCCTATTTCCAAGGTCAGACAGGCCAGGGCACTGGTATGGAATGAGGCCCACCAATAATAATGAGATGTTGATGTAAAATTAATAAGACCTTTTCACAATCACACTTTTCTTCTGTTTAAGTCCTATGGCATTTTTTTTGAGTGTCTCTCGAAAGAGCATAACCTTTATTTATCAGGAAACAACAACTAAATAAGTAACAGTTCCACAACATAAGCACATCATCTTCCCCGAGCACCTCCACTGGAGCAGGTGAGGGTCCAAACCAAGCTCCGAGTGAGAGTATTTCTTTAGAGAGCAGAGAGCATTTCTTAGTTGATTTCCCCTGCTGGCCTACTGATTTAAAACAGATGGTGTCATAGGTGCACTTATTTTATTTTTTTTTATTTAGAAAAGCCAGAGAGACCTTGGAATTAAATGAGTATCTATGCTGTTTGCTGCAAAATCCCAAGTCACTGCTGAGAGGAGGGGAAGAGGTCGGCTTTTCAGGTACACCGCAAATCTAAGAACTTAGAATCAACATAGTTTTTATATCGTCTTCAAATCCACCTCAGTCCAGTGTATATGTAAATACAGTAGACGTTTATCTCACATGGATCTCAAAATTAAATAGTCGAATAAAGTCAGTATATTGAGTTTTGAAATTCGAATTTTCAAATCTGATAAAAGATTATGCTGTGCGCTGTAGAATCTCTTCAGGAGAGTTGGATTTTAGTTAATGTAATAAATGATATGACTAGAAGCACCAGAGCGACTAACACATTTAGTATGTCCCCCCCCAAAAAAAAAATTAACATCATTGTGCAATTCAGTGTCACATTTTTAAAACAACTGATGATGTGAGTGGTGTGCAACTTGGAAAAAAGTTGGAATGTCTGCAACTTTAGATGAAAGTCTGCGAGGATGAAATCAATTCGTCGCTGACTTGACGTGAAATAAGACTGAGGGTGAAGTTCTGCTGAGGGACAGTGAGAGGGTACCCTCGGGGAGTAGAGCACAGTCTGTTTTAATAACATGACTTACAAGTGAACTGCACACTGTGTACAAGACAGTACCATGTTATATAACAGATATCCCCATTCAGCCAAAAATATATACCAAGTACGTCTATATATATCGCCCAGCCCAACTACTACACTTGATCTTCCTGTAAAAGTTACCGCAGACTGAACTGTGTGTGGGTGTTCATCTTTATAAAGTGTGTGTGTGTGTGTCTTTGTGAGGACATTTTGGGAAAGTGAGGACATTTTGGCTGGTCCTCATAATCTTTAAAGGGCTTTTTGGGGGTTGAGACCTGATTTTATGCTTAGGGTTAGAATTGGGTTTAGGTTAGGAACCTGTGATTTATTTATTTATTTATTTATTTATTTATTCTGTGGTTGTTATTTTTGTGTCTATCTTGTTTTTGTGATTCAGTTTGCATTATGACAGGGAAAGAAAAAAGCCTGATTCGTTAATCACATTGTGTTTGAATCTGAAAGGAAAAAAAAAACATACATTGTATTTGCTGTTTTTAAAAATGTTTACAACAGGATCACACGTTAGTTAAATAATACATACAGTTAAATATACTTAACAACAACATGGACGCTCACAACAGCAAACTCACTATAAACGCAATAATATCTCCCTGGATTTGAGGGAACTAAATTGTATTTATCAGTCCCTCCTCCCTCCTCTGTTGTGATTCACCATATCTTGGAAGAAGATTCCATCCAACAACAGTGAGACCAACACTCCACCACGACTGGGAAACAATTAACATTGCTAGTCTAGACAAGTATCACATTGCCATCGAAACTGAACTGCATATTTTATCCACTCCGAAACTCCTGAAAACAGCCAGCTTGGACTGATCCCCAGGGACCACTAAAACAACTTGTGTAAGAAAACATGCATAACAAGGAAAAAGAAGTGCAGGGGAAAATATAGAGATGAAGAGTAAAACACTGGCACAAAGGTGAAAGGTAAAGATGGGCAGATGAGAGCACAGCTGGTGATGTCCCTGTCAAAAGCTGTGCAGTCAAAACAGCAAAGCCAAACATGGAGTTAAAGGCATGGGTGACCTTTACCTGTACATCTATTGTATATAATGTTGCACACTATAGGTCAGACTGTAACACAGTCATCTGTAGGAGAATCCACTCATAGTAATGTAATGATGAATTGATCAAGTAATGGATCACTGCGCATAATGCAAAGGCAAATTCTATTATATCTTTGTGAGGGGCTGGATAATAGCATGAGTCTCACTTGAGCAGGTACTTTCAATTGCCTTTGTCACAGTCCCACTCCGCTCTCCCTACTCATTAACCAGGCACCGCCCGACACACCCCAGTTCACTCGCCGCCCCCAGTTCTACGCAAATCACAGCAACCGCACGTGTGACGTAGCCAGCCGTGCTCTCATTAGCTGCTCGTCTGTCAGTCATCACATCAAACTTGCCACTTTATTGAGCCGGGGTCGAGCGGTCATTAAACTGGGTGGTCATCGATTTTATCAAAATGACGGCTGAAAAATGAAGGCTGCTCATTCATTTCACCCCTTTTGTGAAAATCTGAAGACTGCCCTGTCTTTAAATGGGTCTTGTTTCTCTTGAATACAAAGCAATAAGACAGACAGCAAAGGCCAGGATGTGTGGCCAGCAGCACATGGCACGGCATTTCGATGCAGCGCTATGCCGATGTTGCATTTTATTGAGGTTTTTCACTTAACTGACTAAAGGAGGGGTTTGTCTTCACACTAGAATCTATCCAAGTGTGAAGTGAATCTTTGCCGGGAAGAGCGCTTTTAAATTACAACAGAATAGTTTCATGTGGGAAGAAAATGACCTAAACCCACACGCAACAATCGTCTCCTTACCGTGCACAGGTCCTTATATTGCATCTTCTGGAACTTGGTGTCAGCATTGCCGGCACACAGCTCCACATATCCCAGCACTACTTGGAACACAGTGTTATGGATGGCCTGGGTGAAGTGCATGTGTAGTTGGTCCATAGCAGTCTGCGGAGAAAAGCCAAACACGCTGTTAGAAAAAACCCATTGCACCAAGATGTGACCGTCATCAGCCGGTGAGGAGCTGTGAAAAGGCAAACGGCAGAGCAATTGTGAGTCAAATGTCTTCGAGACACATACTGTGCACTCGAAATCATAAATTATTTGCAGAAATATTGTGTTGATGCGGCAAAACAAATGAATTGTTCAGGTATACAACATCTATCCATCGCGTGTTTGTCGTATTATAACTCTCAGATTCAGTCAGAGAGCGAAGAAAGGCAAAGCAAAGATGAAAATAAAAACAGTTTCTTGGGGGCAACGGTTCGCTCTCAAGTCTAAAAGTGCTCATTACCACAGAAATAACAAAAACAATATTCATCCTCGACAGCTTGATGAGTCTCCGGCTCAAGGATGGCTGTTAATGTCAAGAGGCATGCAGCACATTTATTACCAGCAACACTGCCTCTCAAGTTATGAATAATGGGGAAGCACTATGTTCATTGTTGTGTGACTGACAGGATGTGAACAAGGCAGCGAGTTAAAAAGGTCAAGTTAACGAGTGCCGTTTGATTTCCAGCGTTCACTTTTTCACGAACACTTTAAGAATCGACACTAAACATTGCACAAGTATGACACACGCTCATCAGGTTGATATTGCACCTTTACAAGTGCATTGTTGAGGTTCCCAAACTAAAAAAAAAAGAACACGTATATCATGTTGATACCTGTCAAAGATTAGAGCTTTTGAATGTAATCTGGAAAAGGCTACAACGTGATTTTGTAAGAAATAACACTGGCTATAATATAACTTAATAAAGCAGCACAAAAGAAAATTTAATTAAGTGTCACGTTTGCACAACATAATGTACGCAGTGCTTGCCAATTTTCATGAGCACTAGAGGACAATGGTGGTGATTATGCAGTGAATCCTCATAAAATACGCTCTCATGGGCAACCGAGCAACAAACGCACTGCAGTCTATGGCTAATGCCAAGCCAACGAGTTTGTAAGAGAGAGAGTGCGAGAGTGGACTCTCTTACCGTTCGGTCACTGCACAGAAAACACACAACACAGAGACACATAAGTGTAATTAGAAGTGTACAAATTAGTGGGGGGGCCACCACAGTCTAAATAATTAATGTGAACCTCATTATGATTATTATTACCATACATAGCTAAGATCAGCGCTACGTAGAAATGTACATTACCGTACATGTAGAAAGTGTTGCTCCTGTAGTTGAGAGCATCCGGACGTATGGGATCTATGGCTGTGTGCAGTGTGCAGCTGAAAGCACGGATTACTCGCCTCATACAGAGGGCTTTAAAGATCACAGGGGTTAGGAAATACCCAGCCCTCCAGGCTGTCTTTGAAGAGACAATCGTAAGACGTGGCCCAGAAAAATCGCCTCGGATCCTGACCACGTCCTTCACTCTGAGTATCAGCTCCTCACCTCAGGCAGACTTTTCAGAGGCCCCCCCAGTGCAAGATAAACCACTTTAAGGACTCCTTCGTACCTAAAAGCCCATCCTTAGTAACACTGTTCTTTGTTAATGTAATTGTAACCTTTTTTATGACGACCATACTATGGGCAATGTGCAATTTGTAGTTGTAGTTTTTGGTGCCCATGTACTGTATGTGTGTCAACTATGCACTATGACATTTGTATTGTCTTTTAATGTTTTTTTTTTCTACTGAAGATTCTGTATGTGTCCAAGACTTAATTTCTTTCAGGACAATAAAGTCTACGTTACCTTGCATCAAGTCACAAGAAAAGAGATCAGGGCCCACTGAGATCCTTGAGATGATAATGATGATGTGCATGGATTGTGGCTAGCGATCGAACGATATTGGTTTATATCAATATCAATCTAATTGTTTCTTGAGTAACAATAAAATCTGAATCTGATTAGCATGCAGATGTAACCAGTGGTGCCGTGCAGTGGACCGTTACAGCCATTTCCTCCTCCGCAATAGAGAAGATTCCTTCATAGGAATAGACTCAGTTTCTTCCACATTCTTTCTAAATCCGGACACTGATGATGATGATAATGTGTGCTGATGTGCCAAAAGAGTAACTATTTCCTTATTTGTGAAGCCCAAACTAAAGTATAACATAACAAAATGATCCACGTTCCTCATCTTGACCCAAGCTGCAGCTGAAAATTACTTTATTCTTGTAATTTAATGTCATTTTTTTCTTCAGTATGGCCCTAATACTGAGGAGACAGGATAAATACACCGATGAGGAAGGGTTTTTTTCACCCCCATAACGATCAATAATTACAAGAAAACAATGTCAAACAACAGGATATAAGCAGTAAGTGAAAACAGCCAGCAGACCATATTATCCACTCATGTCAAGTCACTGAAGACAAGTAAAGCCACTGACCTGTGTCTTGCCCAGGAGTGTGTAGGCCAGCTGGACTTTGGTGTAGTGCGAAACATCAAAGTGCTTACAGGTCTTGGACAGGGCGACGTCAAGCTGCTCCTGGAGCCAAAAATACACAGATGACAAAGTGAGAAGGAGGCAGAGTGGGAGCGGAGAGGGGGGGGAAAATAAAGTCAGGGATTATAAACTTTAAGACCAAGGATTAATGCGCACATGTATAGCTAGCACACAAGGTTAAGGGATGGTAATTGGTCATGGGTGTGTATTCATGTGAGTGAGTGTGTGTGTGTGTGTGTGTGTGTTTTAAGTCTTCAGCAAAGGTTAGAAAGAGGTAAGAGAGACAGATGTTAGGAGGACGTTAGGGACTACAGAGATGTGTAACACCACTGACATACTAAGCTGAGCGAGGAGTACAATGCTGACATAGGCCAAGTGATCACAACTTGCCTCACCACAGATTTTCTCACGCCTGCACTGAACTTAGTGCCAGCGTGAAAAACTACACAAGAGGATGAGATAATTAGTAAGCCGAGAGGTAATTAATAGCCGTCAGTAGTTTGAGGAGACAACCTTGCCGATGACACATACACGCGTGCGTGTGTGTGTGCGTGCATGCTCGTGAGAATAAGGTACTTGGGCTCTTTTCTGTAGAACAGAGAACTACTCGGGCTGTTACTCGCAGGAGAGCGAGTGTTGCCATCTTCACCACTCTGGGAGCCTTTAAAAAAACGCAGATATTTGCAATTTTCCATCGTCCGCTGGTGCGAGTCTGCTGCATGTGCACGTGCATGTGCACGTGCATGTGCATGTGTGAGTGTGTGTTTGTGTGCGCGCATCAGAAATGAAATGCCGTCGTGTAAATAAGATAAATAAAATGTGGCTATTTAGTTCCTAAGAGTTTCTTTAATATCCTGACTAATTTGTTCCTAGAGGCAGAAAATGTCACCTTCCCAAAAACCGCTGTAAAAATAATACATATATATATATATATATATATACACATATACACATATATACATATGTATATATATATACATAAACACATTTTTCCAAAAATATATATCATCTGGCAAATTTGAGCTATACTCTTTCAACACAGACAAAATGGCTTGATAATAATTAAAAACGTTGTGATCTGAACCCCATTTCTGAGGAACTGGTTAGGTTCAGGGCTAAGAAGAGGATTGTGGTGTCTGTCTGTGTGTGTGTATGTGTGTGCGTGCATGTGCGTGCGCGTGTGTGCGTGCATGTGTGTGCGTGCGCTAACAGATGATAGGCAGCAGTGGAGTATAAAGGAATGTCACACACACACAAAGCTGAACAACAACACAGAGCGTATTACTTTGCTTATTCAAACTCGTGCTGAGAGGTAAACAAACAAGCACCTTGGTGCACGGCCATGCACGTGTGCACACATGCACGCCTGTTTCTAAATACAGACAGAAGTGTTAGTAATTAATCTACACAAGCACAGGAGCAGCCGTGTCGAGAAAATTGCTTTGCATACCATTTATCACACACACAAGTATCACAGCACAGCCAGAGATGAACCAGATATAATTTACTGTGCTTGCACACTAACAATAATAATTCTCTGAATGTGTCAATATTTGCCTGACTTACAATGAGAAAGTCAAACTATCAAAATGTCAAAATGAAGCATAAATTGCTTCTTTCAGATGAGGGCTTCTGGAAAATAACATTGTTAGCGCAAAATATTATTTACCGCTAAAAGCCGCTTTACTAATATTGCTCTCAAATAATGGAATTGGAGATAAAGCAGAGAACCTACCTCAATTTGCTCCAAAGTGTCTTGCAGTTTGGAATTCAATTCACTGTGGGGACAAAAGGGAGATTAGAGGCTCAGTTGCTCAGTTCACAAGCAGAATGTTTAATCAACTAAAAAAAAAAGTTTTATTATTAAATTTTCCTCACTTACTATGGTATTGAAATTAAAAGGTTTTATAAATGAGCTCATGCCATCGAAAGACCGAAAGGTTGCTGGGGTTTAAAAAAAGATATCTGAATCTCATTAGATTTGTGTCATAATACTACATTTCTACAGTACAATACTGTGTATGAAGCAAAGATTTAAATGTATCACAGTAAAAAGAAAGAATTCAACGTAAACATTGCAAACGTTTATTTTAGCAATTGACATAGGTGTGAGTGTGAGAGTGGATGGCTGGTTGTCTCTCTGTGGCCCTGCGATGGACTGGCAATCTGTCCAGGGTGTGACCCCGCCTATCGCCCTACGTCAGCTGAGATTGGCACAGCACCCCCCGTGACCCTCATGTGAAGGATAAAGCAGTAGAAGCTGGATGGATGTTTGTTTTACATACATTTCTACTGTAGAATCCATTTCACAAATGGTGTTAACCAGAGTGCGTTTCTGCTTATACCAAAATATTCAGGACACAAAACACCCACGCATGCTTAAGGCGTCCTCAGATTTTGCCTCATCCTGGGAAATGCTTTCAACTCGATAGCTGAGAAGTGGCATCAGAAATCTCGACTACTGTGCTCATCCCAAGACACCAATTCAATTCCCCCGTTACTCCCCCCTGCACCGCACCCATTCGTTACCATCCTCTGTGTCCCTGCTGTGCTCGGGGTCTTTTTCAGGTCAACGCGCTCTTTTGTTGTGCCTCATGAGACTGCAGTTGCCCAAGGGAGAGAATGTCCTTAACAAATTGCTAATTAAGCATCTTCACTTCAGTTGGGAACAGGCAGTGAGAAGCAGGAGGGAGAAGCCGAGAGGAGACTGCAGATTGAGTCCCACAGGTCGCTCACATAACAGGTAACAAAATGAGCACGGCATTTTCAAAACTCAATCAACTGTGACTCTTTTTCCACATGTCTGTCTGTGTAGGTCACAGTATGGGTCTATAATGCCTTTAAAATAAGAAATTAGTTCGGTTTTCGTCGGCATACCTTGGCATTTATATTGTTACATTACATGTCATTTAGCAGACGCTTTTATCCAAAGCGACTTACAAAAGTGCATTTAAACATTTGGGTACAAATAAGAGCTAGAAGTAAGTAAGAGCTTCAAGTAGAACAAACGTATGTACTTGTATGTACTTTAGGCGAGAGCCTTGTGCTACAGCATTTCGAAGCAGAAGTATACAACATTTGCAGAAACACAATTACGAAATAAGAAGAAGGAGGGGAGCAGAGAGGGACATGGAGGTAGGAGTGAGCCCGGGGGGAGTCTTCAGTTAGTAGCACACTGCAGACTCACCATTAGATGTTACAAATGATTACACACTGGACTGGACTTTTAATGCGTATGAGACGTGAGATGAGATGTCACGTGAAGCACAAAAATCCAAACGCAGGCATTGAGAGCCTGTTCTCACAAACCAGAGACTGAGGGAATATTAAGGAAACGTCATGACACGAACAAAGAATTGTTTAAGGTGACAAACATGAAATGAGTCAAACACCAGCGCCACACTGCTGTGATGGTTGAGACGAAACTATTTAAGGACGATCATAACACTCATTGCAATGATAACATAAGGAAATTCTCAGCTACAGCATCAGTAATGCAGGTCTTAGCCAGCCAGCCACCTCAGTAGAAATTACAGCTCAAAGCCAAGATAAAGAAAAACCCAGAGCAGTGCGAGTCAGCTGGCTCGACTACCTAGACTTGAAATTATCAATGTCAGGTCCCGGCTTTTTAGGAAATATATCACAATGTTCATATGCAAGGCTCAAGAGAGCGATAAACAAAGGCTGAGCAGTTGTTGCAGCCAGACTGAAGATATACGGCTGAGGAGCACAGACCAACAGGATAAATACCCTGTTCTTCACAGAATGTCTTGTGAACTCCCACAATGCAGTGGAACCACAAAACGGAATGGCTTTGGAAAATATCAGCAGCCCACAAGACCAGGGCTTGGAGACAAAAACACACCTGAGATCAAAGTAGACCGCCACTGTTTCCCAGAAGCGAAACCAATCACCACTGCTGCCTGGCAGACGCCCAACAATGGCTGACAGACATTAAGAACTGGGAAGCAACATGGAATAACTAATTTGCTTATCTGCTTTCCGCTCCACAAGTTTCCAATACTGTCTAGAAGTCAAGCTTTAGCCGACAATCAGCTCACAACACAGTTTAAACACTAAACATACAGAAAAGAGATTCTCTAAATTCAAAATGATAAGCATAAATAGCTCTATGGTCCATGATCTTGGGATGTTAACTCAATGAATGGATGACGGAATGAATACATTACTGGATGACACTCTCCAAACTCCAGCGTGTGTGTAAAGATGCGGCGCCTTCCTACACAGCCTCCCATGATCAGATAGAATACATAAATACCAGATGAGGAGGAAAAACTTAATTAACAATCTGTTCCCTGTAGGAAACAAGAGGATTGAAATAGAATTACATGGAAATCAGGAAGGTTTTTTTTTTACATACCGCATTCAATTATCACTAGCAAAAGGTGCCCACAGGGGCCTGGAGGGAAGTCTGTCAACTACGACTTGCTGACTCACCAAATAACCAATGTGTACTTTCCGTCAAGGGTCAGCCGCATGCTTGGATTTTGCAGGAATAAAGTTTTTTTTTGTTTGTTTGCCTGTTTTGTTTGTTTTGCAGTTCTGTTATAAGGCGAAGAATGAAACGCAGGGAGAAGAGTCAAGAGAAAGCACAATTTGGAGGTGAGTGGGAAGTGTATTGTGGAAAAAGGCTTGCAACAGATGAAGGGGATATGCTTTTGTTTTTCCCCTTTTTCTCAGCTGCAGAATTTCAATTTAGCAAAAAAAAAACATTTGGCTCCAACATAGATCTTTCTCAGTGGATCTCGATTCACAACCGTCTACTTGCACTTAGAGATCATTTTTGCTCATTTGTTTTTCACTTAAATACACCATCATAATCATTAGCAAAAATTTGCATGCCCACTGCACCCCATGATAATTGCTAATAACCTAAATAAATGCTAATAAATGAAAAGAACTGCAATGAGGAAAATGTAAAAGATTGGATATAGTTAAGTGTTGCCTGCACATATTTTGATGGTGTAAAATTAAAGCGGAGCAATAATTCAATGATAATATAGATCGTTATGATACGTAAACACAAAGACAGGTGAGTATAAAATCTCTGCTCCTGCAGCTGAACCATTTCAGTCTTCAAACAGATTACAAGCGCTGGATGAACCACCTCCCTCAATACTAAAACAGCAATTAGCCTGAAGTGGTAATCAAGGAGGGAGTCTCCGAGAATAATGGGTTCTGAGTTAATTCTATTCTCGTGTTTGTTTTGTTATAAAAGCGAAGGGTTTCAGTCTGTGTTGAATTCTGGATTCCTTATGGCACACATTTGAGAGCACTGTTTTCATTAGCGATACTAGTTTTGTAAGAAGCAAGTGTATTAAATAAGCAAAAAAATAAAATGATTATAAAACCCTTATTTGCAGAGACAAGCTACATTCATCAGCATCATAATATCAACAACAAAAATGTCATCAATAATATATTGTAGGTCAGAATAAATCAGAGGAGCTCTTGGTTGGATTGTACCTTTGATATTCACAGTTCAACAAAGCCATGATAACATGTTGGGGTCTTAACGCTGCCCAACAAGCTGCCCATGTTCGCTGCCTGATGAAATAAGTCTGAGATATGGAGGATACGGCTGTGTTAGTGCTTTGAGAAAACATTGACTTTTAAAAGGTCGGGGGGGGTGAGGGACAAAGGAAAGGCAGGCATGAAATAAAGCTTCCATGTTGGGCGTTTAACCGCACGTGGAAAAGAACGGCTACAAAAAGGTTAAATCAAAGTGCAGAAGAGAGGCACGAGGCTCCTTATGGAAGCCAGTGCTGCGGTCAGGGTTATAGAAAGCCTAGGAAATGTGCTCTGGCTTTCTGTGCTGCAATCCTGAGCACAGTGTATATGCTAATCAAAAGGAAGATGTGTGATCGATACCCCGAAAGACATGTCTATCCAGCTATCACAGACACGTTTTGGTTTCACATGCAAACTGCAGGTGAACAGTAACTTTGGAAAAGTGAAAGTTAATGGTTTCTTTTCATGACAGGCTGGTTCACCTTTACCACAGCACAGAGTGACTGTGAAAACAAAAGCGATATCCACTCGATTAAAGAGCAGCTGTAACAGGGAACAGTCACACAAGCACCTGTGCATAAAATTGCCTTATTGATAACAATTTCCCACCTCTCACTCAAATGGATTTATCACAGCTAAAACCATCAGTTGCGCCGTTAATGCACTGGGTTAAGTGAATGCTGCTGGTGCTGCTGTTACACCACACGCCCTCGCAGTCGGTTATTGAGACGGTAGAGGAGGAAATGAAGAAAGATGGAGATGTTAAGGCGCAGAAGTTGAATGGCTTTTTAAAAGGACATGCATTAGTTGCGCTCAGATTAGGGCACAGGAAGTGATATTCCACAGCATGTGATCACATGGAGCAGTTGCTCCACAAATAGACACAGCGTGCTCCCCGTACGAAAAACAGTTTAGCCCAGTTTGTCTCTCTGTTACAAGGGCATGTGTGTTGGGAGCTGGGAGTTTGTTAGTTCCACTCACACCTCCTCATATGACATCTAGGTCAATAATCAATGAGTAAAAAAAGAGCAGTAAGGCTGTGGAAGCTACCTCCTGTCACAAATTCTACAAAAAACAAACTGGTTTTCTGGTATTCAACATCATTCTCTGTGTGCACAGAGAGTCTAGCACATACACAGACTTATAACACACACTTTTTTGTAGCACCCTTTCACATCTGGCTGTCCTCGATCTGCCGCTGACCCCCTCTCTCTCTCACTACCTTATAAGCTGATACCGTTCAATACGACAACTATTAAAGCTGAGGCCATTCAACACAAGAAATGAGCAATATGCCTAAATCTGGCAGCTGCATTCAAAATACAGTTGAAAAATAAATGATTTTAAAGATACAGCAGTGACAGCAAGTTCACATTTACATAGAATCTTTAGAAACTGTTCTATGAACGGAAAGCCCGTAAATAAGACTTTAATCAAAAAAAAAAAAAAGCAAAAACACATAAAGGGAAACCAATTTGCCACCTTTCCAACACCTGTCATTGAACTCGGGACAGATATTTACATAATATTTGCATCTATAAAGATCAGAGTTGCATTAGATTAGAAACGTTTCATCCAGACATCGTTGTACACAGCTAAACATGGCTGCTCATACTTTACCTGATGCAGCTGTAGTGTTTAAAGGTGCTGGCAGCTTTCTGACATTCCAAACAGAGCTGGATTGCACCGGGATAATCTTCCTCCTATAGAAACAGAGAAGTGAGGTCATTGTTTTAATGTTAAAACAAAACCTTTTAATGTAGAGTACAGTATACACCCATCTTGTGAGCACAGCAACGAAAGTTTGCTCTCTCGACGATGATGACAGTGAAAGTTCCTCCTGTGCATGCATCCTGCTTTTCTCTTATAACACAACAATCTTCTTAAAAACGGTTGTTACAGCAGTTACTCTGCAGATCCATGTGCTACAGCTGACTTTTCCAATCAACAGGCATCTTGTGTGTTTTTGTGTGTTTCAGTGTAGAATCACGACTGATTGTTGACCTTTCCTTTTTGCTATAATTTTGCAATTTTCAAAGGAAAAAACCTTTTAAGTCAATTACAAACATGTACCTCCTAGTCTGGAGGTAGTGTGTGCGTGTATAAAGAGTATCACCATACCTCAAGCATCTCGCTGAGTCTTACATCGGTTCTTTGCTGTGAAGGAAATAAAGAAAGAATTAATAACGACTTTAGTAACATGCCCACAACCTTTATAAAAGTAATACAGCAACAGTTCAGGGTATTTGCACATTTGATGTGGTCAATAATAAACATGCATTACTTGTTAACAGTGTAAAATAAATGTAAAACCTAGGACAGGGAGTAAAGTAGCTAAGGTTTACACAGTTAAATCAAGAAACGGCATGTAAGATGCATCACACAGGATGCTGGAACAGTCTCTGCAGTGTGTGGCAGCCACATTGGTGTCCCAATTTAATTTTCTAGCTAATCCAAGACCAAAATAAAAAATAAAATCCATGCAGAGCTGTAGAATCAAACAGCTCACAGTTAACTGGGACAGCTTTAGGAAAACTCTAGCAGGCAGGTGGTTGTCTGGTCTTCAGGGGCCAAACCCCAGTCTCCCTTTACACTAAATCAACATACTGTAATACATTTCTAAAAAAAATATAAGTCACATTACATGGGATTACTTCTTAAGTATATTTTACCAGTGTCTTAATGGTCCTCAGAGACTTGAGCAAGCCGGTCAGCAGTTGTCGCCTTCTCTGATTGGCCAGTAAACCCAGGCTGGCCTCTGTGAATCCCTCTTTCGCCACACTAAGTTGTCTGCATGACACAGTTCAGCAGGCATGAAACATTAATACAGGTAGTAATGGCCCTTAACTGATAAAACTATGATTTATATGTATCTTTCAATAAAAAAATTTGCAAAACTTTGAGACAAATTCACAAACACAATAACACTGAGGGAAATACTACACTGTGTGCTGTTTTGCGATCAACTACTACTACCAAAAAGGGAACCCGAAGAAAAGACACACAATAGAACAGAAAGTGTCGTGAATGTGGGCGTGTTGTTGACAGCTACTTCATTTCCAAAGAAAAGCAAGATCATTTGTGACCGTATTAAATGAATGACAATAAAAAGAAGAAAAACAACGTCATTTACGATAAGTGAAAACAATTCATACGCAGACGCGACTTGACTGTGTGTAGATGGTATAATAGAGTGCCATTACCTCCTCGCGTTAGTGCAAATGACAGCTGCCAGCTGTAGGTTCGTCTGTAAGGCTGTCACTCTTTCCAGTTCCTGTGAACAAGAACTGAGTTAGTGGTAAAAAAATAAAATAAAAATAAAAAAGCTTCCTGCTGTAAAACATTTCTAAAGTTAGATTTTACAGACAGTAAAGCATAAATCACTGGTGGGAAAAGTGTCGTCCCAGGAACAACTTTCACAACAGATAATCGAACAGAACCTTCCTTTATTGCAGAGATTTGGTCATGAGAAAAGGCTTTTTGGCCACTGTGCTCTCAGAGCTCGGTTATTATACAGCTTCAGTGACTCCAGTACAGAACAAACACACCCACAGTAGGTTTTATTTGCGGCTTTTCTTGTCCTCGTGATTTACCACATGTCAATCCTGAGGTGGTAGATGTTTGCTCTGCTCTGATCTTGCTCTTCACATGCTGTAGCGCTCCTTTCAGTGTTAATGGGAAAAATGTATCCATAACACTGTCGAGACATGAAACTGCTTTGTATCAACCGAATACTGTCGGGTGGGGGGGTGGGGGATTCATTATCACCAGTCATGATCAACAACATCAGCGTGGCACTTCTGTTGCACCAGGTACAAGACGATCCCATTCAAACCCGTCTGCCCTTGTGATCCCGAGTCCTCAGAGCAATTCTCTGTGGGTACATGCGTTGTCAGAGTTTTACCTTCACTTGGGTGCCATGGAATTAAAGCTGTTAGCACAACATTACAATGCTTACAAACACTTGATTCCAAATACTGACTCTCTTTTAAGAAAGGTTTGTTCATGGCCAAGCCAACAATATATAATCAGGAGGCGGCTTAATTCACACCTTTGACAAACACCTTGAACACTTTTGTTTTTCACTGACTATAATCAATCTCTGACTTAATTAATTAATGTTAACAGTCTGACATTTTAGGAAACGCTAATTTGCAAGTGTGATGAAAAGATTAATGTCAATGTCTGTACACTGAATGTAGAATGGATACCTCAGCTTAGCAGGAAAACTAAACACATGAAGAACGTTAGAAAACTGTTGTTCTTACGTAACAGAATATTTCTCGACACATAACACCCCATAAAATGACAAAGCTTCCTTTTTAAATCTAAATTTAACAGATACAGAGCTAGCTCTTTCCTCCTCATTCCCAGTGGGGTTTTTTTTTTACCTTTATCATTAATTAGATTAGGGATGGGACGATACCACTTTTTTGTGTCTGATGCCGATATCACAAAGTCAAGTATCTACTTATACTGACTGATATTTAGTCCGATACAGTCATTTTATACCATTTATGAACATATGAAGCTTATGAGTCATTTCAAAGACACAATTCTCCAGCTGTGTAACAAATATTGTTCTCCCAAAAAGATGAAATAAACAGCCCAAACATGACTGATTTTTATTTACATTTATACAGCCTGTGCATAGTGAAGCATATGACACATGGGAGTTTTTGAATTGTACCGCTACCAATCTGATTCCAATCCCTAATTTAGGTTACACTTAGATTTGGATTCATTTAATCGATTATTAATCGATTACGAAATTAATCGACAACTATTTTGATAATCGATTAATCGGTTTGAAGCTTTTTTCATGATTAAAACAATATTTCCGATTGTTTAAGCTTTTTAAATGTGATTATATTTTCTTAATATCTTTGCTCTGTATAACAAAGAAATCATTAAAAGTTAATCATTTTGATTTGTGGACATTTGAGAACATCATCATTTCCAGGTTTGCCGAACACCGATCAACATTTTTTTTTAAGGTTTTCTGATATTTTATGGACCAAGCGATTAATTGAGAAAATAATGAACAGATTAATTGATTATGAAAATAATGAACAGATTAATTGATTATGAAAATAATCGTTAGTTGCAGCTCTAGTGTATAGTACACTCAATGAAAAACATGAATGTAATGTAAAATGTAAAACCACAGGGTGCCTTTGCTGGTCGAATACTTTAAAAACAATTGTCACAGTCACTACATGCCAGCCATATTACTGTTTCTTCTTAGGACCCAGCAAAGGAATAATTCAGAGACAGGATACTGATTCGCATTCTCGGAAAGGCGCAGCCACGTCCAGAATAATACCTTTTACAAATGTGAGCCTCTGTGATGGTCACCCCTAACCTTACAAACATCTTGGGATTGATGCACACCATGTCTAAGACATTCATCATTTACTTCACCACACAAACGCACTCAGTCTCCAACCCTTGTTTTGAGCCCAATTATTAACAGGCAATGCACTACATGTGGCACACAACCCGTGTCACAAGGTATGAATCTTTCAATGCAATTATAGGCAAAAATCCTCACAGCAAAAGAAGTAAAACAAAAAAAAAAAAACTGGCAACAACACACAAAGAGCTTCTAACATGAAACATACTGACACGCGCTCAACATGCTGAGTGCTCACATGTAGCCTGAGGCGCCAATTTGTTGTTACACGTACGGTATCCATCCTGGCTTTAAGCTACATCTAACCTGACAGGTTCAATCAGTTTGGCCTGGGTAAGAAGAGGATACATTATCTGTGCACACTGGTGCACATGGACAGTTAGATTTTAGCGGATAAAAAAGGTTAAACATCAGGTTTGTATGAGGGGGATGAACTTAAAAAAAAATATATAGCACAGGAAAGGCTGAGTTCTCCTACCCAACAACACACAAATAAATGTCCGGTAGGTTGTTGTATTATTTATTATTATTACTTATATTACTGTACACATATAGAAAAGTTGAGTTTACGTGAGTGCAGAGTAGTGATACAACCTGACTCTGGCGTGGGAAGTGAAGGTCAAGGAGGAGATGTTCAGTCCCTAAGGAAAATAATCTTTCTGAGCTTCTATATTCAAATTTTCACACGAGGTGCTTGCCGTGACCCTCCAGCACATTGATTATGCATCGGCTCCCTGTCAACCATCCTGCCTACACATTCTAACAATAAGCTACAGTTCCCTTTTCAATAGTAAAGTGAATGGAAACAAAGATGAATGGCTTTAAGGACATCCATGTGCAGGGACTCACAGCTGGGCTTGTTGTTGTTTTTACATACAGTGTATTTATTTAAACACATTTACCTAAAGGTTATGTGAGGATAAATCTGTACACAAACTAACAACCTAGCCAGATCCATTATCTGTGAATTATACACTCCCCCAATGACACGGCCTTTTGACCGGCATGTAATTGGCAGGTACAGTATGGCCATCAAGGTTGAACCAATTACTAACCTCTCTTCTAGATCAGTGCGAGGTGAATGGAAACAAAGGTGCCAGCCTTAACTGTGATGAATAAGTGTTTCCATTGGGAAATAATGGAATACAAGTCCAAACCTATTCTTTTGAGTCACCCGGCCATGGCTACCCGGTGCTACTTCATTACAGCTTGTTCTCCCACATGAAAATCTCAATTTCCTGACATCTAAAAGGTCCTGCAGTTTGGGCACTCAGGTCTAAACTTCCGAAGACTCATCTCTTCTTGCTACATGGCCTTCAGCTCTGGTTGAGCAAAGATGACCTTGCTTTTATTGCGCACACATCCCTTATTGTTAAGTGACTTCTTTGCATGTTCTTCGAGTTTTTCTTCGTGCTTATTTATTTCTGATTTTATTTGTTGTTCAGATTTGCAACACCATGGTGGCAAAAGAACGAGGGACCTAAAACATGTACACTGTTGATAAATAATCAGATGTCCATAAATGAGTGATACTAACGATCTCTGTAACCTTCAAATCCACAGAGGTCCAGTAACATAGAGTTACCCAGCAGACACGGATGATAACAGAAGAGGGATAGTCACTCCACAGCCATGAATCACATCAGATTTATGGCGCAGCCTCACTTTCAAACCTTAAGGCACTAGTGTATGTGTCAGCACGATTCACCGATGTGTTGCACATAGCCAAGCACTGGGGAGATGTGGCATTGTGCCCCGTGCCTCTGTGTCTCTAACTATGCATTTGATGAAATGTCACACCGAGGAGATACAAAACACTTTGGAGAAAAAGATGGTGGAGAAAACAGTAGACAGAAAACAGAAGAAACACCTCAGAAAGAAGCAGATGTGCAACCAAAAACACAGAACCTCAAGAGAAGCCTCGGGCTCCCTCCACACCAACACTCACGTTGAAGTTTTCAGCACATTACTTCTGCTACCTTTACACTTCGGAGATTGTGAACATCTGAAAGTAAGACTTGTATCAAAGTGTATAATATATCTAAAAGACTGGCTTTTTTTAGATGTGTAATGGTCCTTTTTCCAGCACCAGAAAGAATAAAATTTGATCTTTATTATATATATATATTTATAGTGTATGTTCCTTTCAAGTTAGCCTATTTGACCTTATTGTTTGATACTTCATTCTTGACATCTGCCCATTGTGTTTTGTTATGGTTGTGCTGTCATTATCAGGTTAAGTGTAAAGTCTCCTCTCCTCTGGTGCATGCAGGGGAATCACAGGACTAAATGTGGGATGAGAAGAGTCAATTTAAAACACCCCTGAAATCCAATAAGTCCTGCTGTCATTCGTAAACTGCACAGTTACAGCGAGGGTTATAGGAAACAATAATCAATTTGCTATTCGGAGACTAACCTTCAGATGTCTTAACAGCTAACAGTACGAGCCCTTCAATTCCATGCATTCATTTTGTCATGTGTCTGACGAGACAGATGAGGGTTGTCAATTCGAATGAATCCCCAAAAAGCTAAACCCTTTAATCAAATCCAACACGCAAAGACTCGAAAATACAGATGCAAAAACACTTTATGGATTGAGGATCTAACGATAGAGCGACAAATAATACAATTTAAGACAAACAGGCGTGATCTGGAGAAATAGTATGCAGTCACACACATGTGACAATAAATTCTGAACTGTGTTGTTTGATATGGTGTTGTCATTCAATATTATTAAACTTCCAAAAAGGAAGCATCTTTGAGGTTTGAATGGTCGAGTATGTCGCACCGAATGTGTAATGGCTTACTGAATATGAAGTTCATTATTAAAACGATGGTTCATTTCAGTTTGTCGCATCATCACGCCCATCGAAAAGGGGATTTAATCAAATGCGTTTAAGTTCAGAAGTGAACCATGTTATGAATAAAAACTATTGTGTATTTCAGCTACTTTCATAACACGTCCTTTACATACATTTTTTAAAGTCATTTCAGTAGTTTTTTAAACAATTACAGCTGTAGGGAGTAGCTCTTGAATACAAACAAATGTCTGTTACATTCAAACCACTGTCAAATTAGTTTACAGAGTACTGATTAAGCCTATCATTACTCATAACATTCCCCTCCCTCAACCCCCCATACCGCTGCTCTCCTTGTTCACAGCCTTGTCACTTCTCGCCTGGACTACCATTTCTCTACTCTCCTCTTTCATCTCACTCTCAAATCCCTCCGTAAGCTTCAAAGGGCTCAGAATCCTGCTGCCCGCGTCATCACCAGAAACTCCCTCCATCCAGCACATCACTCCTGTCCCCTCCAGCATCTCCATTGGCTCCTGGTTACGTTCCATATTGAATTCAAAATCCTCCTGTTAACATTCAAGGCCGCTGACAAACTTGTCCCTCCATATATGTCTGAACTCCTGCATGTTGCCACTCTCTCGTCACCTCCGCCTGTCTCACTACCATGCTCCCCGGCTCTGGAACTCACTACCACCCAAACTAAGAAATATCGATTCACCTCCACTCTCCACACTCAAAACCCATTTACTTAAGACAGCATTTTCGCTATGATTCTCTATTGCACTGTAACCTGTTTCTTTGTATCTTGTGTATTTCTTATGGTTTTGTTTGACTTTTATTCATTCTGTGGTGTCCTTAAGGGCAGAAAGACGCCTATAAATAAAATGGATCATAATATCATCATCATTATCATTATTATTATTAGCTCCACACAACTCTGTATAGCAGTGTCTGTTTCTGTGTCTCCCTCGACATAACCATGCTGCACAGAGTGACTAAAACTGACTAAAGGTAGGGCAGAAGCACAACAGCTACATAGTGCTGGTGAAGTAAAGCAAGATGGGTGTTCAGAAGTGGATTCTACTGCTAAAAATAAACCTGGACAATCAGCAGGGCCGCACAATCAATAACAAGCACGATCTTGGTTCCTCATGATTAAATGAACATGATCATCCCATATTGAAAATGCCTGTTCTAACTTTAGAGTGCAAAGCAAATCAAGCACTCTCCTTAACAACTGCCTGACCAAGTGGCTGCTGCCACTGCTGCTGTTCCTGCACCATGCAGCTCCAAGTTTCCAGGATGTAGTCTGAATGAGAACTGCTTCGATAACAACACAGATAAACAACACATATGTAACTTAGTGAAGTGACATTCAAATTGTGTATGCGTGTGGGAAAAGGGCAAAGAGAGTGCTGAAGCTTTTAGGGGCCTGAGAAAACTCTTTAATCTGGTCATGGATTCACCCTGAGAGCTTACCTTGACATAAGCAGTCTGTTTCTCCAGAATAAGATCTGCAACCTTTTTAGAAACCTATAGAGAGAGAGAAAGAGAACAACAGTTCATATGACAAAAAAGAACATTAAATAAAACTAAAATTTTCACCTTGTGCTTGCATTACCCATGAACTTTTAAGTTCAGGTCATCCCAACCTTAACCTCTGACCACCAAATTCTAATTAATTCATCCTTAAGTCCAAATTGACTTATGTGCCCAATGTAATGAATTTTCTTCAGGGCACCCCTGCTATGTGTGAGGTCACCATGACCTTTGACCACAAAAATCCTAGGGGAGGGAAATTCCTGAGAGATCACATTCAGAAAAATGGGACAGAAAGACAGGCAACTGAGAGACATAATGCATCTGGCCGTGGCTGCTGCCAGCACACAGGCATAAAAAGAGAGAAAAAACATTTTGATGTTGTTCCAAAATGTCAACGTGAAAACTGTTGCGGCAGTTTAATCTTGCTATTGAGAACAGAGTAAGAATAACAATCACTGGCCTGTACTTTAAGTGCAATATCACAATAGACTTTTCTGAGAGAGTCCCTCTGTCTCAGGTTCATCTCATTTGATGTCTTTCTCAATAGCATGACTCTTGTTTCTTGCAGAAAAGTCTCTGCTTTCCACTGGGTTTTCGAAGGTTCTTTCCTCTCCTTTGTGTTTTTTTTTTTTTTTAACCAGGCTGACTCACAGCTGAGGTGAAACTGTAATTATTTAAAGAGCATGTTCACAAGACACAGTATTAACACTACTAATAACACTCTAGTACAGTCACTAGATCAGTGTGACCGCAAGGTAAGAGTGTCCCTGCTTTTGTTTGAGAAGAAAAAAACATGTGAATAGCAATTGATCTGAATCATGGCATGACCTACACCTAAAAGCCCCTTACACAGGGTCATATACAAGGTCGACACCTTGTCGACCTCGTCGCCTGAATGTGTGAATTGTTACTTTGTTTTTTTTACCAATGAAACCTGTGTATATATATATATGTACATATATATACGCACATATATGTATATATACATATATACATATGTATATACATATATATACATAAATATATATATATACATACATTTTTTCTTCTTTTTTTTAAAGGTTTCACTGACACATTACCTTGTTTCCTTCAAATCTTAAACATATTGAATACTCAACTATAACAGAATTATTATTATTATTTTAGCAGCATCACATGAATGCAGATTTAACGAGTATGAAATCGGTATTGAAAACCACTGCATATTGAAGTGACTTTACTTAGTTGTGAGTAAATAAAGAATGTCATTTTAGAGTGTGTTGTTCCTGCGACTGACCAGCACCTGTATGTTTTTTGGCTGTGCTGTGTTGTCATTTGTGACGAGGCAGACAAATGTGATGTATTACTTCCTATCCCGTGTAAAGTCTAGAAAGCAATGCATCCTCCATTTCCCCACAATGAAAGGCAATAAACTGATAAAACTGTCACTGTATCTCTGACGTGCTAGAGCCCCAAGCTTGTAACAAGGCCTTTCTCTTACCCTTGTTTTGACTCAAAAACACAAGCTGAATCAACCCTGATAATAACTAGGTTTTCTCAGTTCAAGATGTTACACAAAAGTTTTCACAGGCTGAGTCACACCCTTAACCACACTTAAATTGGGTTTCTAGTGTTGCACACAAATCTAGTTAACATTACAAATAGTCATTTTAAATAAATGCTAATTTATGCTGAGTGAGGGCTAATTTCATGTGCTCAGTCTGTATCATTTATTTTTTTTGGGGGGGGTGATTTCACTGTGAAATTAAAGAATTAACTTTAAGTTCAAACATTTCAATCTTCCTACACATAAACGAGGACAGTAACACTCTTCAGTAAATTTGACTAACAAACTTTTTTCTGACAACACAGGGAGCAATATCGTCTACAGTGCAGTGCAGGTGTACAACGGTACACGGTGTGTGTGTGTGTGTGTGTGTGTGTGTGTGTGAGAGATGCTTCCACTGGTAAACATGTGGAATATGTGTGGAAGAAGTAGCTTCCACAAGCGAATGATTGACCCACAATGATTCACAGAGCTTTTTGCACAAAAACAACACAACACAACCTGAAAAAAATCCACTGACTTTAACAAAAGAAATTAACTTTTGAAGGAGTGTAAGAGTTTAAACATGATAGCAACCCAGCTATGGGGTAAAAGATACAATTCTGATTTTGTCGGGCATACATTGAGATTGTGATTTGATATGCACTCTAACCTTTTAAGTCAGTTCAACATTTACCAAGTGAAAGTGATTCTAACATGCATGTACTACAACATAGAACAAACAAAGATAGGACAATTTAATTGCAGCATTTGTGGTGTGCTAAATTGTGCCATTTCAATTTAAAAAGGATTACTTGTTCAGCTATTGCATCATTTCAACAAATGCATCATTTCCTATAGGGCAGGGGTGTCAAACTCATTTTTGTTCAGGGGCCACATACAGCACAATTTGATCTCAAAGGGGAGTAAAAATAGTAAAATAATAACATAATAAACTATGAACCCCTTTGTTTTTTCTCCTTTGTTTTACATTTACTGAAGGATAATTTTACAAAACATGAAATTTCTTGAGAAATATAAGTGCAATTTCAACAATATCATGCCTAAATTTACTATTTACACAGCACACTGGATCTATAAAAGGCACAAACATTTAGTCCCGGGTATCTGGAGCATTTGACATTACATTTAGATTAGTGGGAAATTTTAACAAATTCATCCTGTGGGGCGATTGGACCCTCTGGCGGGCCGGTTCTGGCCCGGCGGGCCGTATGTTTGACACCCCTGCTATAGGGACTCAAGAAACTATAATGCGCCCTCAGGGAGGGAAAAATTAGGAAACATGAGGCGAGTCAAAGGAGAAGACAGACTGCCTTCTGCAGCTCATACACACACACGGCAGGAAAAAAGATAACAAATACAACCTTAGGTGGTGACTGTGACTGAATATGTTTAGCGAGCGAATGCTTATTAGTAAGTTGATTGTACATATAGAAAAACAGTGGCTTTATAATTAATGTGTCTGAACAAGAACAATTTTGCCATTTCTTTCAGGTGTTAGCAGAGATGCACAAGGCAATTAGAGCTAAATGATCTCGTACTCATTACCACCTGGTGGCAGCGAGCAGTGAGTATCAAGCAGCTAAGAAATGGAGATGGTCATTCTTTCTGATTAAGGATCCTCAGGACCAAGCGTGCATTTAACAGCGAGTTACCAGGGTTTCCACTGTTACAGCAGAGTGATTTAAATAGCAGCGCCTCGCCTTGTGACAAGGAATAAGTTGTTTGTGATGCAGGTGTGTAACTAAGTGCATTCAGACTCCACTAAATGGGAAGTTGGTCTGCTTCACCGCCTTTCTAAATACCACTGTGCAAGTCCATTTTTCACACCTTACATTACCTTAAAATTCCACTACACAGTGGGACGTCTCGTCAGTCTGATTTAAAGGTTGCATTATCGTTGCTAACGTTTAAAAAAATTACAGAGTGGAGGGAGATTATTCATTACTGCTGGAGAACAGACAGTCATCACTTGCTTTCAAGTTTCATAAAAAATGTAATATGTTCGTCCAAGTTATTCACATAACACATCTCTCCATCCAACACTCATACATACAAATTCACTCAAAGACGCGGTACACAAAAAGGTACCAAGTGTGATGTAGGTACTTTATTGTGCTCATGTAAGTAAATTGTTAGGGATATAAAATGTTACAGTCTGTTCAGCCTTTGCCTTTGAAAGAGATATCAGCCAATAAAACCATGTGTGTTCACATTAATTAAGGCTCCCTAGGATTTGTATGTTGAGATGGGAATTATGGCAACCACACAACAAAACTGTCTCTGAACCCTGACATTTTTCTTGTGGGCCCAAGTCTCACAGCGCGAAAAGGCAATTAGCCCTGAGACTAGCCTCTGCCAAGTGTGTCTGACATGTCAATTATGCTTGGACACTGTGGCAGAGAATAAGAAGAGAGGAAAAGGGTAGTTGTTCTCTTTCCCCATACTAAATGGTGCAGAGCAGCAGTGAAATTTAAAACCAGTGTGAGTGACATAAATTTACAAAAATAATAAATGTTAAAAAAAGAAATGGTGCAGTAGTGCATCATTTTTGTTTTCCATCAAAAGTACCCATGTCCTCACTAGGACACACAGGCGCACACACACCCCACACATATACACACACTGAGTTCCATTCGTTTGGACAGCCTAACCAAAGCCTTATTCCTAACCTTAACCATAACCTGCTAATGCCTTACCCAATTGAAACCAAGGACCAGGTTTTGGTCTCCATGAGAACTACTGGCCTTTCTGTATGGAGATTGCATGTTCTCCCCCGTGTGAGCGTGGTTTTTCTCCAGGTATTCCAGTTTCCTCCCACAGTGGAAAAACATGCAGAGAAAATTGTACCCTCTAGATTGACTGTAGATGTGATTGTGAGTGTGAATGGTTAGCGACATGTCCAGGCTTTTCACCCTGTGGCAGCTGGGATTGGCTCTAGTGGCCCCGTGACCCTCATGTGGAGGATAAAGCGGTGGACAATGAATGAATGAGGACTACTGGTTCTGACAAGGTCACTGTTTATGCCAACAAAAGGTCCTACAGTGCTAACAAATACCCACTAACCTCTTTAGTACTTTAACGGTGTCACAGATCAAGTGTGGGAAGACCCTCCACAACATCTGCCAGGAGACAACCTCATGATGAGGAACTGAATGCACTATTATTACCTCTTCAAAGAGTTACTTTCTATTTCACAGACAGACGACTACATTTGTATGATCTGTGTGGGTGTGGGGACTCAGTATGCAATCTGCCTAACTAGAGGAAAGACAGGCCTTCAATAAGAGGCAACAGGAGATCTGCACTATTGTCATGAACTGCAACATGCTCACAATCATCCACATATTATAGCTTGACAATATGAGTATATCAGGTCAGATGTATGACTCCATCTTTACCAGTATCAAATACTGTGACTTTGAAGAGCAAGAAGACCTGGGTTTGCGACCCTGTTGGAGTTTGCATGTTCTCCCCATGTGCATGGGTTTTCTGGGGTTCCTCCCATAGTCAAAAACATGCAGATTTTGGGGATTAGGCAAATTTGACACTCTAAATTAGCAGTGAGAGTGAATGGTTGTTTGTCTCCATGTGGCCCTGTGATGGACTGGTAACCTGTCCAGGGTGTACACCACCTTATGCCCTATGTCAGCTGGGACTGGCACCAGCATGTAGAGGATAAAGCAGTAGATGGTGAGTGAGTGAATGAGTGAAGAAAAAACAAGAAAGCTTCAACTCACAAATGGCCACAGGAGTAATCTCCGTGTCCTAGTGCTTATGTTTGAATTTTTCTAGTGGATGGACGAGAATAGGATGAAGAGAAAACATAATTCCTCTGGCGACAGCTGTCATTAGCACATTAGCTTGAAAACAAAACAAATCAAAAGAGGAATAAGTTGAAGATATTTTACAAAAGCCTCAGGGAAATGAGGTAAACTGGTGAGAGTGTTTGCTTATATAGACTGAGGATGGCAGGTTTGCACTGATAAGCATGCTGAGAAACATAACAGTGGATTTTCTGCTTGACAGCTCACTGGACCAATTACCATGGCTATTCCCACTAGGTGCCTGCAGGCTCACGGCCAGAGAGAGAGGAACAGAGAGGCAGACGGGGTATGTGCGAAAGAGTGTTTGTGTACTTTCATATTTCACTTGCTTTTAGGCCTCAAAGACCTTCTCAACTCAGCAGACAGCCCTGTGAGAAACTGACAAGCATATAAAAAGAAGAGGATGTATAGGAAACCAGGCATTTGTGATAAAAGAAGAAAGTTATAAGAGGAGGTGCATCGGAAATAGATGTGGTAAATTCCAAAAAACTACAGCTACGGGAAACGGGGAAACAAGCAGGTTCAAAAGTACAGAAGCCTGTTTGGAAGAAGCACGAGGGACTGTTGGGATTAAGGGTGCAGAGGTAGGAAAGAGCAGCTTTCTTGCCCATGTGTCTCTATAAATAGACGTCGTTGACAGGCTGGCTCTCCAGTTTGAAGCAGTGAGTACCTGACTGACCTCAGAGTGATGGCCACAGTGGAAATGGCCCTGCTGCGGCCACAGGAGGAAAACTATCGGCACATAGTCATGAACAGGAGGATGTTGACAACACTCCTCTTGATCATGGAAAACATTTCCCAGCCCAGTGTTTTGGTTAGCCAGAGGAATACTTTCAGCCTCACAAATCCTCCATTCAACACACCACAGGTGGTACCTTCCTCCCTGAGGCCATCCAGCTTAAATTCTACCCCTCCATCAGTCATCAGTGTTGACACACATTTCTATTTCCATTACTTTTTCTGAACCTTTTCCTTTCTTCCCTAACCCTAAACCATATTGTGGTTTCTAACTTAGAATCATGTCAAACTTATGTTTGCACTTTTATTTTACTTATATAATATTATTTGTTTACTTGTTTGCTCTATCCATCCTTCCTGAGTGTCTATCAAGGTAATTTATGTATTTATGCAAGTCATTAGCATGTTTGTGGACAAAGCAAAAACTCTAGCTACTGTGTGGTCAGTCTCTGTCTCCAAACTATAATAATACATTTCATGGTATTTCAGTCCATTATGCTTATGTTGGGCCTCATGTACACTCTCCATGGTGTAATGAAGAATGTTGTCAAAGCGATTTGTAGTGTAATTTAATAATTACTAATTTAATTTAATTTATGGAGGTGTTCAAGGTCAAGAACAAACTTTGGATCTCCACATTTGATCTAATTTCAGTCAGCTGGGATTTGCTCCAGTTCCCCCCTTGACTCACAGTGTATAAAGGGTATAGATGATGAATGAGGGAAAAATTACAATTATTCCTGTTATTATCATTTTTGGAGTGGAATTCACACCATCAGCAAAAACAAAGAATAACTGAGGCATCAACAACACCGGCCAAAGCCAATCTAAACTCTCCATTGACAAGCCTTTTCCGGGACTCATGGCGGCATTATAGGTACTTCATCAGCAGATAGTGTTATGTTCCATAACAACATTAAGGACTGTACTTCCATGCTGGCACCAATTCCTTAAACTGTTGTTGATGAAATTACAACAGCTGAATTTCAGCAGATTAATCCCCATGACAACCGGGCTTTAATACCGTCAAGATGAATACTGTATGATGCAGTGGAAAGCTTTGGAAAAAGCTGCTGAGTGGACCTAATGGTGCTTTTCCATTACACAGTTCTCGGTTCTACTCGACTCGACTCGGTTTGGTATCAGAGACGTCATTTCCCATTACTTCATAGTAATCGTTTTATACGTGACAGGTTAAGTTTAGGTCAACGATGTGACACTTTGTTTACATTGTTCAAATGAATGAAGAATAGCTGTGCAAACCTGTGTGTGTGGAGAGACAAAGAGATAAAAGAGTGATACATACTGCTGCCTGTTGTCTCTTCAGCTTGTCTCTATGCTCCTCCAGCTCCAGCAGATTCAGCTCAAGTGGAAGCTTCTATAAACACAAACACAGGCACACAACTTTGTTGACAACACCTCCTGCAACACAGGTGAAAGCATGAGAGACATTTGCTGTCACATGCATAAAACACAGTCCGTCAGACACGTACGTGCCTGTCTACCACTCAGTGTAGTCGTCAAACCAGAAAACTGTTCAAAGTAGAACTATGGCAGCATCGATTTTATGCTGCTCGGAGCCATAGCAGGGTTTTCCCTTATTTTAAGAGAGCAAGTCTTTAACTCTGGAGCATCAAAATGTTTCTCATTCCCCATTCAAAAACAAAAAAGATCTTGCTCAATAAATACAATGCAGATCATGAGCTATATTATTTGAGAAGGCAGAGGATATTATTTAGTAAACAGCAAACAAACTCAGCTAGGAAAAGAAGATATTATAAATCCAGGGCCCAAAGGATGATAGGTAATTACTTTCCCCTTGACTGAGAGTCTCATTTCAGATGGTGTAGCAAAACCAAGATAAATCTAATGAGATTTCACTCCCTTCTCCTGTTGAGCAGATGCAATCCATCAATCTGGACGTCAACGGTGTGCATGCAGCTCAGGAGAAGAGGAAGAGACAGCAACTCAGGTGAGAAAGGACTTTAACTTTGCCAATCAGTTGAGCTCCATAGGACAGGAAACCATATTTAGAAATGCAATACTGTTGTTATCAGAATTACTTAAATGGGGGAGGTTTGCCTGGGGGTTTTTCCCCCCCCAGAGTGGGTGTGGTAACCTCCGTGGTGAATATGTTGTCATCATTTTAGAGTTGTGCTTATTCAGCCAGAAACAAGTGCTCAGTCATTCATACGGCGAGTTTCTGACCTCCAGTTCGTGCTGCACCATGTCGAAAGAGTCGTTGGAGAAGTAGACCTCCTCGATGCTGTTGATGATCTCCTGCTCTGCCTGGGGGTCAATGGATTGCTCCCTCAGTTCCCGCAACTCCTCCTGAAAGATGGTGAGTCAGACCAAGAAAGATCATCTTAAAATTCATATTCCAGCAATTCCAGACACAAACAAAATGTCCAAAAAGGATAATGACATCATTTCCTGACTGATGACTCAACAAATGAAAAAGTGAAAACAAAAAAAAAGTAAAGGAATATAAAAAATGAAAAGGACAACTGATGTCAGGGAAAGGAACATTAACGGACGATGATAGAGGATGGAGAAGTACAGAGGAGTTTAAAGCAAGGGTGAAGGTGAGGAGAGGAGAGACCAGAATAAATGAGCAGGAGAACAAAGGGCAAGAGAAAGAAGATGTGCGTAGTGGGAAAGAAGTTGGGGAGAAAACATTAATCACATTAATCATGGGATTTAGGAGGAGATTGCAGCGCATTTCGTTGGGCAGCTATCACAGGGATAACAGACAGCCTTCAGAGGAAAAAGAAAAAGAATGACCAAATAAATTCAACCACACTTCCCCTTCAAAGCTTTCGCTAAGAGACGGAGCTTCATTGATTAACATTCGGTGCATCTATCAGGGCTCATTGCTGTAGTCAGTCTTTAAGATGAAGGGCTTTAAAACCACATCCCTCCTGGCTGCTTTAATTAGCCACGATACACTCACAGGTGAATAATAAAGTGGTCGCTCTGTTAGCAGCATACAACAAGGGAAAGTTGAACACCATGGTAACTAGAACACAGGTAAAACTCAATATAGTGCACTGTGTTATTTTGTATTTGTGTGGTAAAGTTGTGCTCCAGTCCCATTACACCAAACAAAGTGGCTGTACAGCGGATGCACCCATTGCTCATGATCTCACAAAGCAGTGCATAATATTTTATCCTCTAAAAAAAACAACAACGCTATGCCTTCAGCTCGCAAAACCAATCTAGGCCCAGTCAAGCAACTCTCTCAAGACACACTTGTACTAAACACTAACTTCAGCCGTTTAACGTGTGTAAATATGGGGTCACTGAATTCCCACAGCACTTCAAAAAGTCACCACACTGCCGTTTTGACACCTTCTTCGCCTTTATCAAATGATTGCAGTGGCTTTCCATTGGGATACTGCACTTAGTCGTATTGCAATTCCAAAACATTACCGTTAATAGTGCAGCTTTACTGCAAGGTCGCATGGAAATCGCTGACCCCACACAAGGACAAATTCAAGATTTAAAAAATTATAACGATACAGGGAAAATGAGTAATACTGTAAATATGTTTGATTGTTTTCATAAAGGTCAAAAAATGAAATTTCCCCCCCCTCCCCATCATAATTTTATCATCTTTTCACATTCAGGAGGAGCGTTTCAGCAGGTTTTGCATAATCGTGCAAATAAACACATAACCCCACATACTACATTTCCTATACAAAGAAAACGGCTTTGTACGTATGTCCAGTGCTCTGACTGAGAACGCTCTACATATGTAAGCTTATGCCGAGTCTAAATTGTTGCTATTTTCAGGGATTCAGCACATTATGACACTATACAATAGACTGCAGGGCTTTGGGAGGACATGAACCAAAATAGATGTGGAATTATGGGATAAAAAACAATCCGCATGCCCCTATATGTATCCATTAAATATAGGAAAAAAAATCACAGTATCTCACATATACCTCGTGCGATTGCAGACACTGATGAAAACGCGTTGTTACACACCTGCCTGGGCACAAATATTCTCCATGCAACTATCAGGAAGAGGCATGCAGCGCGGTGATCGAGTGAACCACCCATGTAACTGAATCAACTTCTGTATGGTGAAAGCGTATCGTGCTGGGGGACACTTCTACAGTGGCAACACTTTGATGTCTGCAGAAAAACTACACTTCATTTTAAGTCAATTACACAAAGAGATTTATTATACTCCATTTAAAATGCGTTCTCTGTGATTAAGAAGGTGTAAATGAAGCACTAAAATCGGTTTTAACGCATGTGTTTGCACGAGTGCGTCTGCAAGGCACACATCTCCAGGCAAGTGTGTATGTCGCTGTTTAAAATGAAGAAAAGGAGTGTGGGTGGGTGGGGGGGACTCTGCGAGGGGAAATGTGTGGGTGAGTGCGTGACATTGGCAAGGCGGGGTAGAGGCAGGAGGTGGGAGATCACGCTCTGAAAGGGGTGGGTGGGAAATCAGCTCAAATGAGAGGCAAAACCAAGATGGGAGGAGGAGGTGGGGAGTTTGGCGGATGACTCATCGTTAGCAGAAGTTGAAGCAGAAAGAAAAAGGACTGAGGGATGAGGGATGAGGGATGATGAAACGAAAGACAATGAGTCTCTCCGTGTGAAGACAATACAGTACAGAGTAATTCACCTCTCCTGTGTCCCTGTCCTTCTCTTTTCTTTCTCTCTCTAACTCTTCATATGCCCTCCTCCAATGTGCAAAGGTCCAAATATCTTTATGTGAATGACTCAGTGAGAGTCCACCTTGAGAGAATGATTCCCTTCTCTGCATGCGTCTGTGTAGGCAGCAAAAAAACAACAAAAAAACAACAAAAAAACAGATGTCCCTGTGCCCCGCGTATGAAACCCAACATCAGCCGCTGTGAAGCTTTGATCAATTTTCCGCTTTGAAGGATGAGGGACAAACAAAAACCACCTTAACCCCCGTTCCTGTATGCAAATGAACTAAATTCTCACCTGGTTTTGAAAAGCTAGACGTCTATTTGAATCCCCCAAAAAAAGGAAGGGTGGGGGGGGTGTTAAACAAGCCTCGTCAAATAATAATCAAAGCAGATATTTCATGGAACGTGGGAAATTAAGTGCAGGGACGACGACAACAACAACGGTGCAGGACAACGCGGCACGCTGATAAAATAAAGAGAGTGAATACACATTTAGGAGGTTCACGGAAAATCCTGCGAGAGACACGACAACAACCATTAGGGCCATTTATTTCCACGATGAAATCATTCATTACATGAGCAAATCAAAACCTCTTCCTGTAATCAGGGCTGAATATGTATGCACGTATGCAAGGCTAACCGGGTGTATACCCTCATCTGCTATTTATTAAGGCTTTAACACCGTCGTCTTGTGGGACATTAGGACAAAATGACAGACGTGTATACTCCTTTATGAGCGATGTTTGTTTCATAAATCTAAAGGGGTTTAAAGCTGTGTATTCAACGTAACATGACTTTTGTCATGTTGCTCTTGAAGGAAAATTACGCTGCATAAATAATTACTGTGATTGAATTATTGCCCTACAGCTGACAGTCTAATGTCTAGGCTTTCAGGCAAACCGTCAGCTGCCAGTTTGACAGATATCATTACCATTGTATTGTCACTTGCAAGATTACGTTTCAGTTAGATGTTTTTCTTCATGCCCAACACAAGTGTACTCTGCATTTGTGGTCTTGTGCATTTACGTTAGGAAATTAAAGCATAATCTGGCCGTTGGAAGCAAATTTGAACACTAGCTTTTCTGTGAGATAAACTCAATCCTCATTGTCCCAAAATTTATGGCAAATAGTGCACTGTAGATCAGGCCATGCACTCAACCTGAGTGAATCAATGTTGTAACAAGAGGACTTCACACTTAAGACTCAAATGAAGAATAAGTAAACTAATGGTGACCCCTGCTGGTGAGAAATGGTGCCTGCATGAACCTGCAGCAGGAATTAAATCCTAAGGTATTTTTCCCAACATTTCCCCTTTGAAGTTTAAAAAAATCTTAAATGTTTCACAGCATCATACAGATTATGTATTTAACTGTGTGTAGGATTTAGCTGAAAGTCTCATCTCACCCCTTCCCTTCCAAACATATAGGAGGACCTACGGAATTCTTCATTTATTATCATTAAAATCAAAAATGATGTTTAGTTTGTCCAATAAAAACATGTTGGTGCAACTTGATGGATAATGAAAATGGCAATTCATACATTCGGGTGAAAGTACGCTCAGTATACTGGTTTTATATTCCATTTCTCCAAACAGCTGACAGGTGAGAAACAAACCAATGTTGTCATCCAATGATATCAGCTCTACTTTTGGCTACATTCCCGCATCAATAGGAAACCCCAAATATCTAGTGCAGCAATTAATATAGAGAGAGTTAGTCAGTATGAAGGGTTTGTGCTAATGATTAAAAGGCTTGTTGATTTGAACGCTGCATTTCCACACAATAATGGTGACGCTAATGAGGGAGAACAGAAATCACGTACCAGGATCTAAAAGTGACTTGCATGGGGAGTTGAAGGGAACTGGATTGGAAAGTCGTGAAAGAGGGATTGTTGGTTTGTTTTTAGTGTGAACCACAAAGCAGCGTCGACAATATCAAAGTGGTTGAATGTTTGGCATTATTTAACGCGTTTATTTTTTCTTTCGACGTCTCCCTCTGCAAATCAATATATTCCAAGGTTGTGATTGTAATTAGTTTTCTAGAACAAATTAAACATGTATAACATTATTTCCCCCTCCCACAAGACCTTTTCTGTGAACCTTTGAAATATTCACACTCTTGGGCAAACTTTTTTCTTTTCTTTTTTTTAAAGTCAACTGTGATTAAACTCAACTCCCTGCCTAGATTAGCATGTGTTCATGCAGAGGACATAAGAGGACACTGCAGCAGGTGAACAGGGGGGATCAGATGTTTTTTTAAGAGATTGGTACCCCCTGAGGTAAACTGTTGCTAAAGGCAATCAAATCAAATGTTCCACTTCAACAACCCATTATTTTATTCATTTATTTATTTATTTTAAAAAATGGCCTGTGGCAATTTACACAGACTTCTGAAGTTCATCAAACTGTCCCCCCCGCGCACGGCTAAACAAATCAGACTCTTCTGTTGAAGAACATAATACTACAACCTGTTCTGGGCTTAAATACGGTAGGTTTTTCATTTAAGGTCAAACAAGTAACAACAACAATTATTCAACAATTATGCATTTGAGTTGATGCAGCTTTGAAACGAAAAGCCAGAAATTAATTGAATGTGCAATTCTAAATGTGAATATCTTCTACGGCTCTTTAACATCACCGTTTAGTTTCAAGTTTTGGAGAATTTGTTATGTTAGCTTATGTTCATGTGGTTAATCCTTTAACACCGAGTGTATCACCGATGACGGCATTACCATAATTATGCGGCGGTTTGCATCAGAAAATTTCCAACCGTTTCTGAAAGCTGAGAATTTGTACGTCAAAGCCAATGTGTGGTTATTACGGTAATTTCACTCGCGCTGTTCAAGGAAGCTGGAGAATCAGCGTCTTTGTTTTTGGCCTGATTTTGCACATTGAGAGACAAAGACTCAAAAAATATATTGTAAATATGTTTGATACTGTTCAAATTTAACATGTAAAAGTTTTTCCTAAATACATTTTTTTGTTTTTCTTCATTTTTAAATTGTTAATACACCATTTTAACAGGCAGTAAATTGTAAATAACTGCCAGATACTGAAAGTTATTTTGGAAAAATGGGCAAAAGCCCTTAGTTACAGGACATTTTCTGGCCCTTTTAGACAGACATTCTGAGGCTTAGGTTTTAAAGGGTTAATTTCTGAAGCCGTTTTCAAAACAAGCTTTTGTCTCGGGGAGTATATGGAAATGATTGATTTCTAACATAACAGATTATTCCTTTATTAGTCAGACATCCTCAAACACTCAAGTGATGCGACTCCCAAATAATGACTTGACAGCATCATCCGTCACTCATTCCCTGCATCCTCTGCCCACCCCTGCAGTCAGCCAGATGTCGCTGTCATGATTATAAATGATGTGAATCACAGCTCAAATGGTGGGAAGCACACGAATGGCTCCAAGCGTTATGCATCATATCAAGTATCATAATAATACTTACACAAAGTCAAGCACCCTACAACACAGACCGGGGCGTTAAGTACTGCAGTGTTGCCCGCAGTAGCAGCAGTGGTGGTCACGGCTTTGTAATGAAAGGACTATTTTACTAAGGCTGGGACAATATGCTTTAGTCACTATAATATCACTGTATCAGTGAACTTCAGTGCCACTTAGATGTGTACTGCAAGTCTGATTTATTGCAATTCTGCAAGAACTGCAATTCATTCAATTCAATAATAGCATCATTAATAATAAAATAAATGGTATAGATTAAAGTGTTATAGCCTCCTATATAGCCTACCAAGTGTTTACTGAGCTGTTCAATTAAATTAAATTAAATTAAATTAAATTAAATTAAATTAAATTAAATGCTGAGGCCAAAATGAATCGAGCATCTGAAAACAGAACCCAGCACAAATGTGAGTCTTCAAATCTAAATGGAAACCCTGGACTGCAAATAACACTGATAAAGAAAATGTCCAATACCTAGGAAATTAGTAGGGCCGAATGATTTTAAATAAATACTGAATTACGATTATTTTGAAATTGCAATTGCCATCTCAATTAGTTTCCAGATTGATTTTATTATTTATTTATTATTATTTTAATTGTTTTTAAATGTCACTGCTCCAAAATGGTGGAATGAATTACTTTGGCACATCAGGCACATCGACTGACTTCCTGTCTTTAAGCCCTCTCTAAAAAAAAAATTTGAGGTTTGAGATGTTCGCTTTTACTATTTTTTTAGTGTTTAAAAAAAAAAATATATATATATACATATATAATTTTTTATATATATACACATATATACACACATATTGATTGAAACTGATTGAAGTTGTCCCTTCCATTTACCTTTAATCAAAAAGAGACCCTGAGTTTTAGTTTGCTTAAGCTAAAAAGACAAACAATGGCATGTGTGTTCATTGAACACACTGGTGAAATATGTGAAACCTTTGTAGTAAATAAGGTAAACCCTTCTTTGGCAGCAATAACCTATAACTTCTTCAGTTCAGTAGCTTTCAGACTGTATTTTGGACCTTTCTTAGTGTTGAACAGCTTTGTGAAATTACCCTGACATTAATTATCCCACAAGAAACCACAATAAACATGGGATTCAACCTCCCATCCTGGAGAGCAGCTTCCTCCATGGTGTGTTGCCATGGACACCGCAGAGATGTTAACCAGCTCAAGTGACTCATATAGAACAAAGTTTGTTGGATTCCTATATTTGCAGAGCTAAATCTTTACCATTACCGACAGTTTGTCTAACTGAGGACTGATGCACAAGTCTTAACTCTCCAGAGTTCTTGACTGTAACAGATGCTTGAAAACCATCTCAAACAGATGCTTGTTGAAAAGCAGAAAACCAGAAATGTTTTTTTATGAATCACAGTAGCTCTAACAGCTCCAATCTGGTTTCATCGCATGAACTCGCGACTCAAATTAGCTTCTGTCGATATCATCAGCCAAGGGTAACACATTTACTTCTTACACCACCCGTACTGCGATTGTCTGATATACATATTTAATATGAAGATAAACAGCACGGCAGTTGTTAATGTCATCTGACCACATTAAAAGGACAAATAACTGCAGCTAATTACGGGACTCACATCAGTATATTAACATGGGTGCTAGCTCATTTCCTGGAAGGAAATCCTAGTTTTATTTTGGATGCTTCCATTATTATATACAAAAATATATATTATTTGCACACAGAAATTAAATTATTCCACAAAAACCAAACACTACCAGGGTCCAAATATATTAGCCCCCTTGAGAACTGATTTTTTTATTGAGGCATAGCACAAACCACTATTCTCAAAACTTTTAAAAATCAAGTTAAAAGTGAGGGTTACATCCCTATTTACACACAGTATAAAATCTTTCATAAGGGTTTGAGCTGTCACCTGAGAAAGCATCGTGCCAAAAACAAAACAAATCAGTGTAGACTAGAGAAAGAGGATTGTTGATGCTCGCAACGCAGGAGGACGTACAAAGTCATCACAGCGTTGTCGATAACTGGAGAGAGAATTCAAAGAGAGCCACACAATACAGAACAAGCCTGGCAGAGGTGGGAAGCAAAAGATTTCAAACACTCTGGAAAGAAAACTGGTGAGAGACGCGTCTCAAATTCTGGTCCAATTCTTATCTCTTTTAACACCACACATCCTCATATTACATTAACCAAAGAAATCGCTCATGATAAGACACACAGCGATTCTTGTCGGCCGTGAAATTCAAAGGGGAACATTTCTCCCCTACAACGGCAAAAGGGTGTTAAATTACTGCAAATCCAGTTTGTCCACATCAAATTATGTCAAACCCAAAGCCAGAGGGAGGCGTGCGACATGCGTCCCGTGAAAAGGATCACATCTTTCCCGAGGCACTCCCATCTGGTAAAGTGAAGGCTTATCTTATCGGAGCTTCATCTGTGTCACGAGAGGTTTTCTACAACAAGTCCAGCAACAACACTGCACTATTGTCTAGTATAGAATCCTATCATTCAATAACCGATAGATTAACCGAGTACAATGCCATATGTTGTCGTCCATGAGCCTGTATTTGCTGTTCATTATGAGAATAATAACACGCTTCAGCCTTTCAAAAGACGCAGTTTGTGTTAATTACACACACACACAGGTGTCTTTTTACATGGTGGCAACAGCACTAAAAAAATGATGAAGATTTCAAGGCCAAGCAAAAAAAAAGAGCTCCCTGAAAAGTGAGGAATTACATGTCGGGTTGAATCAACCGACACTGTGAATAAACCAACCTTTCAAATGTTGCAACATTAACAGAAGGTCAGCATTTTCAAGCAAAGTCAAAGCCCAGCAAGCAACAAGCAGTGCACTGAGGTGACGGGAAGTGAGTGACTTTACATCACTGTAGACACAGTGTGCCACTTGGCTCCGTCTCCCCATGACAAATTGACTATGTACAAGTGTATAATGACTAATGCTTCCTGTGAGTAAGCATGACTGATTACGTTTTCCAAAACGCCACCATGCAAAGAAATGTTACAATATTGTACCAGCAGACCGTGTTTCACACCATCGGTGCTGGGACTGATGTGAAATGTGTCCTTAAGTGATATAAATGGGGGGCCTTCACTCTTTGCACACTTCTGTTTGGGGGAAAACCTGTGGGAGTGATGTGACTGCTGAGTTGTACAGAGAGGACTTTCATATGTATTAAGTAACACAAAGCAGCGTGGACAATTCAGCAATTTAACAACAATGTTGAATGGAAGACAGTAGCTATCAACTATTTAGAATGTGGATACATTATGAGCTGCAATTAATAGTTTTAAATAATAGTTTGATATGGTACACTTAAGATTTGTGGATTCAATATCACAAAATCTGCCACAGTCTACGTTTATTCTGTTGCCTCATGGCAAGAAAGTCGCCGGTTTGAATCCTTTCTGAGTTTTCTCCGGGTAATTCGGTTTCTTTCCACAATCCAAAACATATGTAGAGGTTAATTGTTCCCACTAAATTGACCGTAGGTGTGAATGTGAAATTGAACGGTTGTCTGTCGGCCCTGCGATGGACTGGCAACCTGTCCAGGGTGTACCCCACCTTTTTGTCCTATGTCAACATTGTAAATAATTCATATTCTCATCCTAGCATTAAATTACAGAGTAATTCATATTTTTATGGCGCAATATGATAATGCTCTATCATTTGGTCACTCTATTACACAGTGAATGTCGAAAAGAAACTAATAAATATCTGTGAGAAAATTGATATTCACAATATAACAATATATAATTCAGAGGTCTGCATTCGATATCAAACGCTATTATAACGTCTACGTTTACACATTATGTGTGCAACCTCACTCATCCATGAGTATTTCTGTTGTTGCATACCTTGAATGTCTTTAGATATTTAGTTATTATGTCCATATACAATAGTGGGTCTAGGTCAGAGGTCTCAAATTCCCCCACTCGATTGCATGCGGGCTGCCACTTACTGTAATATCAAGTTATAATGAGAACTGGCTCACAACCTCCTCCTCCTCCTGTAGCTACATTAGACAGAATATAACACTAAATATGATTGTTAGCTATTGACATGAACAGTGAGCAATATGTTCAATAATAATAATAATACCTAAGGTTACATGAATCACACTTTTAAATGTATTTAGTAAAATGATATGTATATGAGCATGTTTACTGTTTTTATTAGGTTATTCATTTTTGATTTCACTGTGTATCGTTCCATAACATAACACTTTTATTTTGAAATCCTGTGAAATATCATCACAAATATCGTTATTGCATTATTGTGATATGATAACAACATGCAGATTTGGGGATTAGACAAATTAGACACTCTAAATTGACCGTAGAGTGTGGATGTGGCCCTGTGATGGACTGGCGATCTGTCCAGGGTGTACCCTGCCTTTCGCCCTATGTCAGCTGGGATTGGCACCAGCAACCACCACAACCCTCATGTGGAGTATTAAGCAGTAGTGAGTGAGCACTATGCCAATATCATATTTTTGCCGCACCAGACCTCTGTGCCATATTTCCAGAGTTTTTATGCATGTAAACCCCCTCAAAAATGACCGCAAAGCCAGTGACCCATTCAGGGTGTACCCCGCCTTTCGCCCTGTCAGCTGGTTGGCACCAGCGACCCTCATGTGGAGGATAAAGCGGTGGAGGATGGATGGATGAATGAATGAATGAATGAATGAATGAATGAATCATTAAAAGGAAATGAGTGCAACATAAACATTACCTTGCTCGGGATCCTCAGGTTCTCTACAGGACTAAGATCTGCCATGCTCTCCTGAGGACTTTTCAGACCCTGTCAAAAAAAAAACACACACACAGAATCACTGTTACAGCCACATCACAAAACTTGTCTTGTCTCCAATTATAACATGTCCTACGGTCTCACATAGCTTGTTCATCAGTTTCCAACTATTTACAGTAAAACAATGGAACAGACGGGCATGTGTCTGTAGTGTCGAGTGTAACGTTGCTGCTGTGTAAACTGAGAACTTCCCTGTCGCCCCGTGTCCACTGTTGTCGTGCTTCTACAGGTAAACTCTCACAGCTACAGCACGTATATGGCTGCTCGTTAACGTGCGTTGTCTTTACGCGAGACAAACGGCTGTTCTAGTCATTATAGGCGGCTGTTTTTGACCAAGAACCAAACGACGAGCTGTCAAATTAGCCTCGTAGCTTAGCTAGCCGCAGCTGTCAGAGGCAAACGGCCAGCAGCAGCCGGGCCTGTGCGCCTTGTGTGTGGCGCTGCTCCGCTCACCTGCCGGGCCATGAGAGACTTGATTTTCTGCATCGTAGCTCCAGTGAGTGTCCGCGAGTGTCAGTGGACGGATACGTGAACAAAGCCACAGCTGAGTTTTGTTGTTAGCGATGCGCCTCCATCACTATGAACAGGAAGTCATGGTTGACAGTCACGTGACCGGCGAAGAGGGTAAGAAGAGGTGGCAAAGCATACTGGGAAATGTCGTTTTTAGTTGATACTATTGAGCCCTTCGCGTGACATCAATTGGCAGAATCTCCCAGGTGAAAGTACTGCAATATTTTGCATTGAATTAAAAAATGTATGTTGTTCAGTATAAAAACTATAATTAAACGTGTATACTTAAAAAGATGACTGTGATCCATGTAGTGCTTTGATTCACCACTTGATGGTGGCAATTTCACATCATAGAGTAGAAATAAATGGGAGTTAATATTAAAGAGCTGTTATATGATATTATTATTACTATTACAATCATTACTTTTATTATGATCCCTGGTCTAATGAGGCTTCGTGAACTAGCTCATGACAACAGGAAAAGCACAGGTGTCAAGGGCAATTATTCAATTACTAAACTACTCAACTATTTTGATCCTCATTAATGGTTTGAGTGTTTTTTCAATAATTAAAAGACATTTTTTAGATTTTTCAGCATCTTAAATGTGAATATTTTCTGGATGTTGTGTGGACAAAACAGGATATTAGAGAACATAATTTTTCAACAATTTCTGACATCTTATGGATCAAATGAGTGCTCGATCGTCCGAGAAAATAATCGACAGATTAATCAGTTATGAAAATAATCGTTAGTCCTGTAAATACATACATTTCAAAGAACATTTTTTTCCTCATAATATTGCTTTAACTTTTCAGATTTTGGTTGAATGACTTTCCACAGAACTTAGTTCTGTTTTGTTGCGAAGCTTCAGTCCTGTCATGAGCAAAAGTGATTGTGTCATGTCCTGCCACCTCCTCCAACTTGATGCATTGCGAGTTAATAGAACTGCCCCTGATGTAAGCGGTTCCAAATAATTAATTATTGATGCAGATCCATCAGCCTGCTCCCATTGAGTGTTATTTTGAGCAGTGTTTGGTTAAAAGTCTGGCAGGAGCTGTGAGAGCTAGTTCCTGGTTAATGATGCCCCGGGCTATTTCCAAGTCAAATGAAGGTGAGGTCACACTGTTAGGTGAACTTACTCCACTGTTGTTTGCTGCGCAGTCATCTACAGTGTCGAGCCTCTCCCTCAAAGCATACACTGAGACGGAACAGATGGCAGCCACTACCCGGAGATGCCTCCACAGAGACACGGAGGACTCAGTTGGTCAGTTCATAAACTATAATTAGAGGCAGATTCAATAAACTGCATGCTGCTATGATGGAGAGAATCATCATGATATGCATTGTACTCTGCAAAGAGTAAACAAAATACACAATATTTTAACTAGGATTTGAATTTTGACAAGTGTGCCAACATGTGCCAAAGTAACCTGCTCCAGTCTCACATACATTTCTTACTTATTTTCTTAAAGGACACATCCCTGTATCTGGTTCTCCGTGCTTGTTTTCAGTCCTCCCTTTGCCCCTTCTTTTTCTTCCACACACACACAAACTTGTTGGTCTTGTTTGTCCGTGTGTGTTTGTGTACACATTTTTATCTGCCTGTGACAAGATGTCGGCGGGAGCAGGTGGAGGACACTCGGCCACATGCTGAACCATCCATCTGTTGTGCTGCCTGTCTCCCTGTCTCTAGCCAGGTACGCGGGCTGAGAGAGAGAGAGACAAAACGCTCGGCAGCAAAGTCCAGACAACACGTACGGGCTGCACACTTGTAACAGTTTGGAGGGTTCACAGCCAGAGCATCGAACAAAAAAGCCGACTGTGAAGTCGCAGAACAACTGACAGTTTTTCCTCCAGGATCTGTGACGGAGCCAGTGTTCATTTGAAGCCCCGAAGCAGAGATTCACAAATAAAACAATAGCATGAAACAAAATGCATTGTCTTCATCTAAAAACCAGTATCTTTAATAAAGTACAAAACAAACGTGTGAATGCAAACTGTACAATAATTTAAGAATTTAAGTCTGTTTCAGCATTTCACTGTGTCACGGTTGAGCAGAACAAAATGCTACATTTGATGAGACTGAGTTCCTGTCGGAATAAATAGATGTCAGCAAAAATAACATACAGTAGAATAATACGTATAAAGAATCTGCGGTGTCATCCATGTACAATATATACAGTACATTCAACCTAAATTTATTTAATACAAGAAAATCCATTCATCATAACACTCTCTTTGAAAGGAAATGTTAAACGCAATTAATTTAGAATTCAACTTTTATGTTACATAATAATTTAAATGTAAGGGTGTAACTAAAATAAAGACGGCTACCGCTAATCTGTTTAGTAGGATTATTTTTGAATCGAAAAAGCCTAGCCATTTGAACATCAGTTATCCTCTCACATAAAAAAACAAGCCATTCATACAAACATTGTCAAGTTATTCAAAATCTGTCCAAACTCTGGACAATAGCAGTGCACGATCAGGTTGTGTAGTCGCCTTTGTTTCCTTCCTCCCTTTTGCAAACAAGTGGGCCACAAAAAAAAACAGTGTTTCAGTCTTTGAAAACAGAGACTAAGTGGAATAAAGCTACACAAGAGTCTTCAAGTGAAATGACCATACGGCAACATTTCCGCTCCACAGCGGCGAAATCACTTCAGCAAACTGTGACTGGGGCTTTCGGGAACATGTCGGATCACATCGTAAATGGTGGTGTGCATATCCTGAACGGACTCAAGGCGGGCCAGAGATCTGCATGATACCTAGAGGACAGTTGCATAGGAAAATTGACAAGTGTATTTAGTCAAAACAAGGAATTTCTGCTTCACTGGTGAAGCTAAGTTATGTCCATGCATGTCGTGTTTTATACCTGTGCAGAGTCCATTTTCCCTGGTATGGAGACAAACTCGTAGATGCCAAAGTCTTCTGTTGCATCCTCGTGACCTGTTGACACACATATGGGTTTTAATACCAGTGAATACTCACTGTCAAATTGTCAAACTGACATAATGCAATGTAACCAAGACTTATTTTTCAGCTTTAATAAATATGCTTCTAATTAGGGTTCAACTCCAGCTTAAAGAGTGAGTTTAAGGATCGGTCACACTAAATATTTTACACTTCAACCTAGGAGCAGCTGTTATTTTTTACTGAACAATGTCTTATTTTAAACAGATTGAGAAATAATAATAATAATACTAGTGTATGCTCATTGTAGCATTATTAAAACAACAAAGTACTACACTATGTTATATCGCTGTAAATATGAAGCTAGACATCTAAAGACATCTGTAGCTTACCTGAACGATGAGGTCTTTTCTGCTCGGTCAGCGGTCTGCCAAAAAACATCCAAATATGCATTTAATAAAGCAAATACAGAATGTAAATTACAGAAACAGTGAATAGTGTCTGCATTGATTCCTCTTACCTGTTGTAAATGCTCATAAGTACTGTGAGAACGGAGAGAAAGAAGGAAATAATTATTCACAAATAAAGACCACATTTTTATGTACGGCTGCTCTCACTGTGTCTCTCTTCTATTTGACTAAATAATAGATAAAGACAATTCTGTAGCAGAGGGTTTTAAAATGGGTTTTGAAGGATGATAGTTTGGTACAGTCATAGATGTGCGGCCACAAACGTCCTCTGACCTCAGGCAGTCCGGTGAGGAGCAGACATCAGAGGGCTTCACTTATTTTTAATTTCCCTCAAATCGTGTCAAAAAGGTGACATGTAACCGAGTTTTTCAGCTGTAAATATTGGATCGGAGCTGCTTGAAATAAGAAGTGTGAACATATGACAGTACAGTGCTTAACAAATGTGTTAGACCACCTGTCATAAAAATGAGAAAGCATGAATATTTAATTCATCTTTCAAAAACTAATTTAAAACAAAACAAAAAAAGGTAGGAAGTGGGTGTGACATAGTTGTGTCTCCTTAAGCTGGAGAAGAATGTTAATGTAAGTGTGGCAAAATGAGGATTTTACACCTAAAAGGATGAAACAACAGCAGCAGCGAAAGACATTGTCTTACCTCTTTTGGGATGGCAGTTTCTCCTGAGGAAGAACAGCAGCATGCAGCCAATGATGAACAACGAGCAGACAATTATTACCGCCAGTGGAGACACACCGTCGCCGCCCTGGGTGTGTTTCTCTTTGCCTGTAAACAGAAAACAAACAATAATAATGATTAATTCAAGAAAATATTGATACAGTGAAAGTGTTCATTATGTCATGGCGTGGTTTGTGGCTGTATCAATAAATCACAAATGTGTTGTGTTGTAGTAAAGACTCTGTCCACTAGTTGGCAGACATTTTTTTCATCAGAGCTTTCTTTAAAATAGACTTATTTGAAGGGAAAACGTGGCAATACCTTGCTAATATTATCCCAGCATATCAATACAGCAACCACACAATGAGATACATCATCACTGTTTTGAATAATGACCCTGTCCTACACAGACTGAACTGCAACAGCTGCTCTGTTAAGTGAGTGTGAGTGAAGAAAAAGACATGTTTCAGATACTGCATCATGTCAGGTGACCTTCGTTCTTCTTTTTCAGCACGACCCATAGGCAAATACATTTCATTTTCACCAACTTTATAAACACACCTGAGCAAAAACGACTCACAATGTTGAAAATCGCATCCAATTGGTGAAATTTGGAAAACACGTCACGGCTCGTTTTTATGAACGAAAATGAAGTAAAAGCGGGTTTAATTTTGTGACTTCTGCACAATTATCGCAACATTATATCACTACTAAAGAAAAAAATCCTAACTAAATCAACAGCACAACAACACCCCCAGGACGTCCATATAAGGAGTTGTATATCCATTTTTTTTAGCATAGCTGTATAAATCACAATATAACATATCATAACCCCTACATTCTGCCAATATAAAGCAACAGTGCTATAGATCAAGAGGAACTTATAAATGTAAATATTACATTTATAAAGATAAGCATGAACATTTTCATTGCTTAAAGTGAGTGATTGCCGACTCAAAGTCATAAAGTTGGTCGTCCGGGAGCTCTTTCACGAGTGATTCTAATAAAAAAAAAGAAAATGAATCCCATAGAAAGATGAATGCAGTCACGACTTCCGTTTACTCAATAAACTAAACAATATTTTTTTCCGACCATAGCCGGTATCAGCGCGAGCCCTTCTCGGTATCACCACGACGACATATCAACGGCGCATTCAGCACACAGAAACTCTACATGCAATAAAACTTGGTCAACAAACACAACAGCTGTCATCCTCTGTTTACTTTCCCAGCCTCTGAACTTTAATACAGGCTGCAGGGCCCTGGAGCTTAGCAACAGGAATAAAACCTGTCATATACATAACCTGTTTTTGCTTCTCACCTGTTAACACGCACACCGACTATTTATATCCAGCTGTCTAAAAGCCGATCGGTTGTTGCTGCTGAAGTGCACTTCACCTTTCTTAAATTGAAGTTAGTGACTATTTTTCACACGCATATTGCTCATTTGCATATGGAGTGAAACATTAGCATTATTTCAGCAATAATTCACATGTCCATGAACATTTTGTCAAACACCGTGCAGTGATGTGGAATAATTGGTGTCATTAATGTTCTGTACAATACAGACCAAGAAACTATTAAATTCCTTCATAATTCTATTGTATATGTTTTAAAACTTGTGTGATTTTTTTTTGTATTTACTGATTTACCCACCATTCACCCTGTTAGGCGGGGCTGGCTCTATCTAGCTCCTCCCACACAGATAAATTGGCTAAAAAAGAACAAATAAATGAACAATCGTGTTTCTACCTGAGTGCTAATGTACAGTATGTAGTGTTTAGTCTCGACCTCTTCTGCTTTTGGCATGACACACGTGTTTATCTGTGAGGATTCCCATTTTCCTGCCCACGCTCTGCTCCCTCTCCGCATGCTCCGCCCTCAACCCACCTGTTCCTAAGCCGGCGACCACCAGAGTGAACTGGGCCTCGTTCTGCTTCTGCGTCACGTTGTTGAAGGCACGACACAGGTACTCCTCAGGCTGCGCCAGTCTGTAGGACAGCACCTCTAGCCGCGGGCCCTCTGTGATGACCTGGGTTGAATTGTGGCTCTTGGAGATCCAGACATAGCTGTTGGGCGGGTTGGAATCTGCCTGGCATTCAAAGAAGGCCAGCTCTCCGGGGTTGATGGTGAACACCTCTCCTGTCCGCAGGCCCTGGCCTGAGTTCACCTCCAGATTGTACGGCCCATCTACAGGGGATTTGGGGAAGACAGTGGATTCAGAGACACAGCTATATTGTGCAATTATGTGCTGAACATCAGATATGTGAACTTTTAGAAGAACCAGGTTCCAGATCAGCACATACACCCTGGAATGGGCTCTTTGCACAGCAGCAGCCATTTTAGCATAATCATGCACTCTGAAACTGAGGAAGCGAAATGGAACTCAGCCATCACTGACATGATAATTTACACCTGAGATTTTGTGATCGTAGGTGAGACATCACAACCACTCCACCGACGCATGGCACGACAAAGACGCTCTTTTGACAATGCTAATGTTCATATTTTGGACAGAGAAGACAGGTGGTTTGAAAGAGGGTTAAAGGAAGCCTTCTATGTCCATTCAGAGTGACCTTTCTGGAACAGAAGAGGTGGTTTAAGATATCAATTGTCAGCCGCCTACAATGCTGTCTTGAGGGCCCTCCCCCAAGTTCACACCTTGACCCATGTGACTTTAACGGCACGCATGGTACTCAGGGGGAACAATGTCCCTGATGGATCACACCTTGGCTCATGTGACCTCAACAACTCACATGATGTTTATGGTAATGACCTCAGGGTGCCACCAAGGGTTTATAAACCTGGGGATTCCAGCACAGTACCCTTACTTGGTAGGCGTGGCGTTGTACCGGTGCAGTGACAACAAACAAAGACAGAATGCGACAGATCAGACAACAACAGAGGACATCGAAGAAGACGTCAAGCTTTGTATGAGAATAGACTGTGGGCGTTGAAGAAATACCAGTTGACAAAAGCTGACCGTCATGGGTCATAGCTCCACCCGTACAATACGATTATTCTGGTACTAAAAAATATGTACCGAACCAAACCAACGTGCCTTAACAGAAGTCCAGTTGCCTTTGTTTTTAGCACTTGAAGGACTACCATGAACCTTCACAGACATTTCACAACACATGTTTTAACATGTTTTCACAGGAAATGCACAGGGTTTTATAGATAACACAAACAATGGCTCCGTTCACTCCAAGTAGCCGGGCCACTGTGACACCATTAATGTAATTATTCACACACGTGCTTTTCTCACTGAGGCCTGTCGAGTTATACGAGTTCAAATAAGTCTGTGTTCTTCAATCTTTAGACATACAGCCTCGGCAGTGCAGCCTATAGTCAATCAATGAGCAAAGACGCCACCTTTAAGAATGTTTTTCTCTGCACAACCCCCAGCAGCTAACAGTGTTTTAGCAACAGAAGTTACACACTGGGGCTTTAAGGTGTTCTGTTGGTCAACATAAGGTTCAAAACATGATATAAGTATCATAAATCTGCCCATATTTGGGCTTCAAAAAATAATTTAAAAGGGTGCCTACGTGATGTCATAAAGTTTTGTTTACAATCCAGTAAAAGAATTTAAAATGGATTTTGTGGAGGGAACAAGGCTAATGCTAACTTACAGGATTGTATATGTCTGTGCACTCTAATGATAAAAGAAAAATGTAATGAAACTGCCTCCTCAGTTCAAACACACGCATTTAGGGAATGAAAAACACGCTGTCAGTTGTGCACGAACATAAAGATAAATAAAGAGTGACTGGGACAGAAACTTAGCATGATCAAACACAAAGGAGGTATTTTAACAGTTTGCAGTGGCTCCTTGCTGCAGGACTCTCCTCAACGTTGACACAAACACGCTTTTGTCTACGCAAACAGAAATGATGACAGTGATGGCAGTGCACTACTCAGTGCCAAGTTACTAGATGACACACCCACAGTTTAAATATACCAGCGAAGGAGATTGGACAAATCAACAAAGTTACCTGGCATAAATGTACGTAAAACGTGTCTTTTGTGTTGCGTCAGTACAGAAACACAATTCACGTACCCGTACTTTACATTGTTATTTATATTTCTAGCAACTTTTACTTTTACTCTACTACATTTCCTCTAACTATCTTTGTTACTCATTACTAGCAAATAAAATCAGAAGAAGAAGAGTTTTTAATGGTCTGTATTTATATAGAGCTTTTCTAGTCTTGATGAGCTGCTTTACACTATAGTTTTGCCATTCACACACTTCAACATGGGGTTAAGTGTCTTGCTCAAGGACACATAGACTAACAGAGCCAGGAATTGAACCCACAGCCTTCCAGTTGAAAGACAACTCGCCCTACCACTAAGTTTCAATGGCTCAATCCTAACGCCTCACCTTTATACTACTTTTACTTATAAAATTTAAGTACATTCTATACCAGAAAATTACTTTTGATACTTAAGGACAGGAAATGCCATATACTTTAAGACTTTTACTTTAGTAATATTATAAAAAAAAAACTCACTTCAGTCATTTTCTTGTACTTTTACTCAAGTATCGCTTAAAGGTACTTTATACAAGACTGACAACAACAAGATTACTGTAAAAAATAGAGTCTCTGAGGTTCAACCTCACACAGGAGTTTACCTGTGTATCTACGACAGTGGAGCTCTGTGAGATTATTCTACTCCCATGCAAATATTTTTCCTTATCAGCCACATGTTTTTAGTTGTCAGTTTGTGACTGACAGACATTTACATGCAACCTAGTTCTTCAAGGAGACCGGCGCACAAGAGAGCACACTTTGTACTCGCTGCAAATGTTTTTAAATCAGCAGTGAAGTTAAAAGAGAGGATTACCAATGAAGATGGACCCGCACTCGCAGTGCAGTCGCACCAACAGTTGACTACCTTTGTCTACATGGCAGGTTCACACAGGTTAATCCTATCTAATCACAAGTTAGCGAGTGATGGTAAGAGGGTCACATGCTAGACAACAAGGGAAGTAAAACAAAACCCAGAGGCTAGAGGTGCTGTAAGCTCAGCAGTGTGAATTAGATTTTTTTTGCTATTATGGATAACAACTGGTGTTCACAGCACTAATATTCACATTTAATGAATAAATATATCATTATGTATCATTGTTGTCTATAGAAACTCATATTTATCTATTTATTTTGAATGTGTAGTCGAGGTATATTGCCTTTTATAGAGTTCAGAGATTCATTTTTACATATATATATATATTTTTGCGTATTTTATTGTGCACAATAAATCAAATAAAAAATCAAAAGCAGCTGACAGTTATGGCAAATAAAAGCTTCAAATCAAGTGTATCAAGAAGTCTGAGATCCTGTATTTTTGTTCAGCTTTGAACAGGAATCCTTCTCCTCGCGCTTGACCAAATAATCAGGAATAAAATAAGTTATGCTGAAGTCATACACTGTATCAGCACACAATCTGTAGAGCCAGACTCTGTGTGATCATTCTTAAAAAAACAATCACGTTTCAGCGGCGTGAATTGGATTAAACTTGCAAAAGGAGTCACTTTCACTTTCTTATTGTCACTGATGAATTCAAAACACCAACACTGAAAGAAATGTCACTGTGCACTGATGATGACAGTCTAAAATAGTGGTCCATGTTTAATGTATATTGCTCAGTCTGGTATAAAGTATCTTTAAAGGGATACCTGAGTAAAAGTACAAGAAAATGACTTTGGTAGAAGCTGAAGTCACTTTTTATAATATTACTAAAGTAAAAGTCTTAAAGTATACGACATTTACTGTACTGAAGTATCAAAAGTAATGTTCTGATATAAAATGTACTTAAGTTGTCGAAGTAAAAGTAAAAGTGAGGAGTTAGGATGGTAGCTCAGTGGTAGGGCGAGTGGGTTGTGCGTTCAATTCCCGGCTCTGCTCCTGACCATTACCAACTCATCTACTTCTGATTTTATTTGGTAGTAACAAAGATTGTTAAAGGAAATGTAGTGGAGTAAAAGTAAAAGTTGCTAGAAATATAAATAACAAAGTAAAGTACAGACACATGAATTTTGTACTTAAATACAGGAATACAGGAAGTATTTGTACTTTACGACGCTGATATTGCTATGTGTCTAACACTATAATCTGTAATTTACCACTGGTCTGTATCTTTATATAATATGTTTCTTGTAAGCTTTGAGCTTGAGATATTTTTTATACATGACACAATACTAAAAACATCCTTCTACTTACTCTATATCATAAAAGACAACTCTTGGTGTGGAGAAAAAAGGAAGAATAAAGGTAGATACACGCATCTACTCACAGTAAACATTGAGTTCCAGGCCTCTGCTGTGTCGGCCCGGGCTGACCGGGTTGCCGGCCACACAGCGGTAACTTCCTTTGTCTTCTTTCCTCACGGGGCTAATTAACAATGTAGCGTTGCCTTTTGAGAAGTGATATCTGGTACTGGTGCCCAGCAGGACATTGTCCCTCATCCACTGGAATGCAACGCGTGTTCCTCTCTCCACAGAGCAAGTCATGGTCACATTGGCCTTGTCCTCAACAACTGCATAGGTTGGGCTCTTTGCAATGACTGGACTGGACACAGGGACTGAGAAGAGACGAAACAGTTTGACACAGTGTCCACTGAATATCAACAAGATGGTCATCATGACAGAGGATGCTAGAACCAACTCACCGTCCACTGTCACCCGCACATTTCTCTCCTCCTTGATCACCCGGCCTGTGTTGTTGTGAAACTCTATGTTGAGACTCAGATGATAATCCCCTTCATCGTCACGGTGTAATTTATGGATTGCCAAAGAAATATTTGGCACTTTAAAGAAGAGGTTGTTGCGGTACATCATGTTAGTGATCGCGTCCCTTTTGGTAAATGTCACCAATGTGGTCCTGGTGCCGCTCGACCTGGTGTGGGACCAAGTTCCCTGGATGTCAGCTTTGTCCAGTGGAAAGCGAGTCTCCACAGCCAGAAGCAGGGACTTCCCTTCAACGCCGTGATGGACCAATGAAGGTATGTAGATGAAATCAGCGCTGACCTCTGTGGTGGTGGAGATGATGTAGGAAAAGAGAAGAGGGAGGGAAAGAGTCAGTATTAATAATTCATGACTTTCTGTTTTTTTAATTTAAGATATATTTTTTACTTAAAACCCAATATTGGTTGTCATTTTATTAACCTGATCAAGTTACCACATTTAAACAATGTTGAAAAATAAGACACTGTCACCTTTTCACACCACAACACATCCACACAAGAAATATCCATGAGCTGTAAAGTACAAGACACTTATGCCCTTAGGGTCGGGTCTAATATTAGTCACACTCGTACCACTAAGCACAAAAATGTGCTTTTTTACAAAGCAAGTTATAAAAACGATTATACATTATTATAGAAAGGCGGAAGACACACACCAAAACTGGTTAACAAGGTAAAGGAACACTTACTGTTGTCTCAAACACGAACTATATTCTACTTTCATTGAGTGGATTTATTTTCACCTACAGTACATCTGACCTAAGTAGTTACATAAGAAATACTAATTCATACTTAAGATTTTACGGTTTTTGTGACGATGCCAGGATGTTTTCAGATTAAGAAAAACAGAAAATAGGAATTATTTTCAACATACTACATGCAAACACTTGCGTCGGTGCCCTCTAGTGGAAATAGTATGTTTTTCTCCATATGCCGAATATGCCAAAATGAGGCAAAGACAAAAGTTGACACCCAGATATAATAAAATGCATGAATTACACTTTTAGGGAAGATTTTGAATGGGTTTCAATGGCACAATTTTTGCGCGTAACGGTATGAGTGTAACACTTGTTTGTACACAGTCTATTTGAGCCTGACTGTATAGAAGCTGAGCTGGACATAACAAGATCTCATAAAAAATACACAAACAATATGTTTATTAACGTATGTGAAGAGTGAAAAAGTTTTTAAATTTTTAAAGATGAAGCAAGAGCCGTGTTGACTGTGAGGTCTTCTTGCAAACTAGGATATATCCTAGTCGTCAAAATGTCCAGGTCCTGAAACTGTAGTGAGTTAATATTGACCCAGATCATTACTGTGTTACTGCTGTCAGGCAAGACGGGGCCTGTCTCTTTCATCCCAAATCGCCACAAAACAAACAGCTGAGCTCTGAAGTTACTACATGACTGCTATTGCATCTCGCTGGTTACCAGGCACTTTGTTCCGCTGGTAACAGACTGAAAACAATGCTCACCTGCATGTTGACCTTGTCTGTCATTGTGAACACATTGTGAACACATATATATCTACGTCTAAATCAGGGGTGGGCAACATTTCTTTTGCCAGAGGGCCACACTGACATAAAGTAAAGGACCACAAGTAAAAGGTTTAAAGGAGACAATAGAACACAAGAAACAATGTTTTTTTTACACCCTCTATTTAAAAGTAAAAGACTATTTCAAAATAAAAGTCTGGTTGTGTTTCACTAGTTAAATGCTGTTAATGTGAAGGTGCAAAAACTGAAATGTTTGGTCTGTACTTGCAGTAGCTTTTTTATAACTCTCCACAGAGCTATCGTCTCTTCATATGTCTCACCATGTCAGACTTTGAATATATACATATATATATTTATATGTGTATATATATATGTATATATATATACATATAAGTTTTAGTACGAGGTGAATTCATTGATTGTTTGGACGCCAAGTGGAGTTAAGCAGCAGCAGCAGCAGCAGCAGCATGTGAGTAGGAAGTGCTACTGTGAAACAACAACCTTACTAAAGCCTCACACTTTTGTGTCCACAGTTATCTTTTAAAGTTAACTTCTCTTTTCTCTTATGTCACTTTGTTCAACCGCTCTGACTGTGTTGCTTCTCTTTCTCGGTTTCATCACAGAGGTGACGGAGGACATAGTAACGAAAGACTGTTCAGTGTGCTGGAACTAAAACTTTACTGAGAGCGGCAACAAGCAATTGTTTTTTACCATCATTTAATCTTTTTATTTCTTTTTTCATGAAGCGATTAGTTGACATGTTGGGAAACTGTGAACAATGTGTCCACAAACCAAAGATATCTCAACTTTGGTGCAATTAAACGATTTAAAAATCATTTTAACTGTGCAATGTGACATGAAATGTAAATTTTTGTAAGCGTACGATACACGCAAACATGTTTATCTATCTGTTAGTGATTCTCTTTTTTTAATCTTTGTAGATAAGAAAAAAAGTGTAGTCGGATAGTTACATTGCTCTCTTTGACAATAAAGATTCTGATTTTCCAGAAAATATCCACATTTAAGAATCTTAAAAGTCAGAGAATGTGTTTCTATGTATTTATTTTTCAGGAACCATTCAAACCAATGATTTGATTTGAAAATGTTGTTGTTGAGCGCAGACGCCCCCATGGCATGAGCCACTGTAACAAGGCTGCGGGCCCATTTGTTTGTGTGTGTGTGTGTGTGTGTGTGTGTGTGTGTGTATGCAGAAGTGTGCCTCTGTTTACAACAGCTGAGCTGCCATGAAAAGGAAGAATGAGGAGAAGTGTGCCGAGCCCGCTCCTCCACTGTTGTTCCCCAAACAATTAGGATTACACTGACAATGGTCTTTGAGGTGAAAGGGCACATGTGGAGACCCACAAGCACCTGCCTCTTATCGCCCTCACACACATCCAAGTTGTTTGGACACTAAATAAAGTCACGCAGCGCGTATCCGAACACCACCATCATGCGACCTCTTTCAGATAAGACAAATAAGTGCTCCTCATGGAAGGTTGATAATACAAACATCAAAGCGATGGGGAGTGTCCATGTTTGTGGGACTTTCCTGTTGGATGTATCTGGTCTTCAACTTTAGTCACTGAGTCACCAAAATGTGGCCCAGGTCACTTCTTCTTTCCATGGACTCTTAAAGCTTCACAAAACAGGCAACGGTAGAAGACGGGCTAAATTTATAAAGTCATACAGACATTTCATTTGCATTAGTAGCTTAGTTTGACCCCAATCTTGGTTCTTAGTACTTTTTAATTACACAACCCAGTTTCATTACTGCTTCTCTGACCTCGGAGTGTTTTAAAGACTATAAGACGATTTCACAACGTTTTAAGAGAACAGTTTGTTACGGTGCGCCACAAAAAAACCCAAAAAAACATAGAAAACTTCCTCAACTCACCTCTGACTTTTGCAATGCCAACCAAGCACATACAGCGACTACAGTGACTGCACCACAACAATACTCACTACTCAAGCAACAACATACCAGCGAGACACCTTAACACACATATACACACACAAACAACACCCTCCTCACCTGTGAGGATGAACAGGACAGAGCACACGCATAGAGCTGTTCTTCCTAAGGCCTCCATGGCATCTTATCCTCCTGGGATACGTGGGACTTCTGACACACAGACAGGGAGTGAGTGAGGGATGGAGGACAGAGGCGAGGAGTGGAAGAGAAATGGGAGGAGGAGGAGGAGGAGGAGGAGAGAAAATTGACTGGTTGTGGTGACAACATTTGCCAGGGAAATTAGAGGAGCTCGCTTTGGCCTGCGTGCACCTAGGCCCCGCCCACTTGACACCAGGAGGAAGAAGAGATCCACCTGTGCAAAAGATAGCACTGTAAGGTCCTCACACTCACACTCACACACACACAGAGAGAGAGAGAGAGCGGTGCCCTAAGGCTGCAGGTTTCACTTCGTCAAAGAGAAACTGTGACACAAATATAAAAGTGTAAAAGGATAGTCGAGAGCCGTCTCTTCGCACCAGCTGTCTGCTGCCTCGTCCCCTAAGGCGGTGAAACAAAGACTAAGCACAAGGACAAAGAGCTTTTAATCTGCTAACGGAATGCACTTCTGGATGACAAAATGAAAGGATAGTCGCGATCAGTTATTCTGTCACAAGTTATTTTGTGAGCACGAAATGAGACGACAGCCCGACAGAGACAAGAAGTCTCCTTTGAAAAATGCTGGAACTGTGACTTGTGGACATATGTGGTTAGGAGCACATATTATGTAATAAAGTTGGATTTATTCATCATTTAGGCATTAGATATTAAGTTGAATTAGTCCTGTGACAAATACCAAAAGCTTAGACACTATATAGTGTAAAATGTTGAGTATTTTCAGTCTGATACTGATACTGACACACGCGGCCCTTTCAGATACAGCCACTTATGCGTCATTTTAATATAGATTTTCAGCCCTCGGGGTGACGCTGCGAATGAAAAATAGAGGAAAAATGCTTGCTTAATTCCTCACAAAGATCTGTTTATGTAAATACCAGTGTTTGGTTTATTCTTAGACAAAAGTCTGTGTGTTTTTGACTCCAGGGCTTTTTTTCGCTATAAACTCTTCAAAGAAGACCAAGAATCCATGAAACGACAGTTCCAGGGCAGCGTCAGCTCTGATCCCATGCTAAACAGTCACATGCTCAATACTTAAACTATGTTTCCTCAGTGCAAATTTTTTTTTTTTTCCCCCTACATGGTCATCGTCTAAGAGGATGTGAATGTGCACGGCAGAGTGAATGAATTAGGCCATTGTGGGCTGCGTAAAATGAGTGCTGAGTTTGGTGATGGCACCATTTATCGAAGCCTTTCTTTTCTCGGCTGTCGAGTGCTCGTTGTGTCGTCGGAGGGGGAAACACAACAGTGATTACTTTGTTTTTGTATCCTATCAAAACTTCATTTCTTGGTCGGACACAAGACATGACATGGAACTATTATTAGTAGTATTATTGTTGTATTCGCATTCCAAAATGTAATTTAATTTAATTTAATTTAATACATAAACGGCAATGCTTTCATTAGCTGCTCCAGTATTAGTGGTTTTAATCTTGTACATATATGCACATTTAGCTCCTCCCTCCTTCTCCCTTGGACCTGCACTTCTCCCCTCCACCTGTAGATGGTGTCAGTGCATCATCCACTTCATCTACAAGACTGCTGGGACTTTGAGGAAGCACAGCTGCCAACCTTCTTTAACTTGTGGCCTTTCAGTTTGAAACTTGCAACACCTTGACACAAGTGGCATGTGTCTGATTAAATAGTCATACTAAAAATCAGTCACACATGGGACATATTTGTTTTGTAGAAACTTTCCTACACTGTTTTGAGTATGAAGGTAAACTTGAAAGATTGAGAGGATTGTATTGAGAAAAGTGTCTTTCAAATTGAGCAAAATAACGCACAGGATGACTAATAATAAGAGGATGCTTTGATGCCATTGATCATTTAGGCACTTTTTTTCTTTTTTAAAAGAACTGAAACTAAGAGCTGACACACAAGATAATGTGAAATGTTGAGTGTTTTCATTCAAAACAGAACAACATACTCTCTCATAAGACTTATGGAGAAACAAACAACTTACCTATTTACTGAGGGAGGATGTTTTGGTTTGCACCCTGACCTTTTGACTGGACACACACACACACACACACACACACACTCTTTGAACAAGGGTCAGTCAGAATTTCACAGCAGTGTGGATGTTCAGCTGTGACAGAACGCTTCGCATGAAATTGAGATGAAAAGTATTACGATCTGGGCCTGGCCTATGGTTCAAGCAGAGTCAGTTCCGGTACAGTAATGGTATGTTCCGGTTTTGAACCACCCCTTCCAAAAAACAGAATACGGCATTGACATTCTCACACACTCCCACACTGGAACTGGGGCCCTCTGTGCTGTGCTATAGCTGTGCTAAAACATGTCACATTTTCCATTTTGTTAGCACATTTTTTTTTCGTCTCCACTCAAACACCTGTGGAATCTTTTGCCTCCTTCTCCTCCTCATCACTGTCATCACATGTTATCACATCTTCCTCATTCTTGTGGTACTAAATCATAAAGTCAGGTTGGATGAATTACACCTACCTTAACTCCTCCTCCTTGTTTTTGGTTCCATTCCGCCTTAGTCCAACTCCTTTTTGAATTATTTACCTTTCTATCCCCGACCTTTTTATATTATTATTATTATTATTATGATGATGTTTTCCACTTCCCTCCATGTCTTCCTCTTTCCCTTCCCCTTTTCTCTTTCTTCCTCTCTTCTTGCAGCCTTGGCCTCCAGCTGCAGACGCTCAGAGCAGACACAGCACACCAGCCCACATCAAGGCCACAGTATTGGCACACGTGTGTGCATGTGTCTGGAGCAGTCGTTACAGTGGGGCCACATAGGGTGTGAGTGGCCTACTGTGATATACTGTAGGCTTTACCATGTACATTCTTGAATGTGGTTCAAATAAGAGACACCCGGTTTAGACGGTGAGGACGCCGCAGTTCAGGATGAACTCGTGTTTTTGAGATGTCCGCTCACAAAGAGGAATAATGCACAGCACTCGCGGCCTACACGCGCACAAAGTCAATCACCGCGCAGACAGAAAAGGAGAAGTGGGCATGTGCCTTTGTAGTTGGTGATAAGAGGATGTCATGCCTCGGATGACAACTTTAATTTTTTTTATTGCTGCTTCATTGTAGAAATGTAAGTCTATAACCAAGAGAGAGAGAGAGTGTGGGGTGAAGTGGAACAGTGAGGGAGTGGGAGTGGGAGTGGGTGGGGATCTCTCTCTGTGTGATTTGATTGGGTGAAAAATGTTCATTCACACACACAAGATTTATAACAGTGGGAAACACAGAATGTCAAACACACACATGCTGCACTGTGTGTGTGTGTTTGTGTGGGTGTATCTCTCATGCTTGCATATGTGCAACAGCCACACTGTTGAAATGTCTCTATATCTATGCACCGGACTGTCTGTCGCTGCCAAAGTGTAGCACCTTGACTTCATAAACTGTGTGTCTGACCCAGAGTGTGAAGGCTGAGTCAGTGCCTTTAGTGTTCTCCACCCTGAACTGTCACCATCAGTCCAAACAGTGTGAGAGTTTGAGAATGTGTGGGTGGATGTGTGTGTGTGTGTGTGTTTCCTGCTGTGACCCCTGTCTTTCTGCATCCCAGAATAAACATGTAAACATGCTCTTAGGCGCTCCGTACATTTGTGTGTCTTCCTTATGTATCCAGCTGCACGTACAGCTGTGTGTGTGTGTGTGTGTGTGTGCGTGTGTGATTGTGGCAAGAGCCTCACCCCTTTAACGCATTCCACTATCTCGTGCCCACGCATTTGCCATGTGACCTGCAGTCAATGACAGGAAATAAGCCGATGTCAAATCCTGCTGCCTGCAAAAACCCTGGTCCTCTGCTGCTTCCAGTCAAAGACTCTGCTTTGTGTGCTCAAACCCAAACACACCCACAGCACAGAGCTTAGTGTCAGTCTTAAGGAACACAAGACGCCACATTTTTAAAACCCTGTGCGCACCTTTTTCCCCCTTCACTGTCACCGCTCTTGCCTCACTTGATGAATTGCTCCCTTAATTCAAAAGATACGCACGTGGATATGACCGAGCACATGCTCACTTAAACGCAGCGGAGAGCACAGTCGCCGCCGTTGGTCTATGTGTTTATGAATGGCAGGTGTAGCGCTGATAACAAAAACCTGTCCTCAAGTGTACATAGCTGACACCCATATTCACACACAAAGATACATTATCTTGCTTCCTGTTTCGCCAGCATAGATTTCCCGAGAGAGATTAAAAATCTGAAATTTTCACTCGGCGCAGACGAGGGGGACACAAAGGGAACCTTGACTTGACTGACTCCAGACATGACGAAGTCAAATGTGTCTGCAGAGCGCAAGTGTGAAGCGGAGACATGAAAGTGCACAGTTCTGACGAGCACATGCACGTCTTTCTATAATGCCTTTCAGACACATATAGACACACCGCTTGCCCTATAGTCAGCCTATACTGTATGCCCTTAAATCACCTATACCCTATACCCTGCTGCTAACCCTAAACCTCATTTGATGTCATGGAGATTGGCCAACGTGTCCTCACAAAGACGACTTTCACCTCATTGTCCTTGCATCCACAGAGAGACACACACACACACACACACCTATGAAAAATATGTTTGCATCATACACGCCACAGACAGAATTGGCCTGTGTGTGTGTGAGTGTTTGTGTGGTTGGGTGCACGTGCATGCATACAGAGTTGAATGGACACAGCCACCTCTATGTTCTTTCCAGCAGTGAACTGTTGGCTGTGAAGAAACACCACGGTTCCAGGCTGAAAGTCGGTACTCCCAGTGCTCAGGTCTGTGCTTGTCCTCTGTGCTTCACACGGCCGTAAAAGCACGGGATAGGGGGGCGGGGGACATTTCGCTTACACCGAACTGAGGAAAAATGGGCCCGTATTAAAGCTGCAGTCTGTAACTTTTGCTGATTTTTGTTGGTCTTGACGTTATTACGATGCATCATCTGAAAACAGACAGCGCTAGTAGATCCTACCGAGGGAGCGTTTGCCTGTATACAGCGGCAGCACAGGAGCAGCTGGAGGTGGTTTATCAGTCAACTTGCTGAATGACGTTCGCGCGAGAACACTTTGCATTACCATAATTACGCAACGGTTTGTGCCATCGGAAAAAATTCCAAATGTTTCTGAAAGCTGGGAAGTTACACGTCAAAGCCAACGTGTGTGTCAAATCAGCGTCTTTGTCACCAGAGAGGAGAGAGATGGAACAATGCCTGTACATCGTTTCCATTTTTTGGCCTGTTTTTGGACATTGAGCCAAAAACTCAAACAAAGTATTAGTTATTTTTAAAATAATTTACTGTTATACCCAACATCTGGTGTTTGTGGACAACTACAGTGTTTTCCCCTTCATTTTAAATAGTTAATTCACTATTTTAACATGCAGTAAATTGTAAATATCCACCAGATATTGAAAGTTATTCTGTAAAAATGGGCAAAGGCAGTAAACTCACAGGACATTTTCTGGCCCTTTCATGGTTAAAATAAGTCCAGACAGACATTTTGAGACTTAAGAGGTTAAAGAAGAATGAGCACATCTTTATGTTTTCAGTCAGGTTCCCTTTACTTGTGGAAAGTTGCTGTCCCCTCCATCCGTCACTTCCTGTGTGCAGTGTGGACATGTCACCATGCGAAACAAAAGCTCAAACACTGACAAGAGCTCTAACGTAACTACAGTTTGAATCTATATTTGAGCAGCGTGACTGACCAGTCCAGTAACTTGAGAAGAAAAAAAAGACACAGGGCAAGCATCACAATATACTTTTCATTTCCTGGAAACACAGTTGTGTGTTTTGGAGTCAGAACATCAACCCTCCCAACTGACACACACATCCTTGTACAGTATTCTTAATGCTAACCTTAACCATCACAAATAAGTTCCTAAACATACCTAAACATACCTAACATACATGACCTCACAAGGTCAAAATGTCCTCACAGAGATAGGCTTTTCCTGACACACACACCTTTGACCCCCATTATCTTCGTTCTATGCGAAATTCAGGCCTGTGTATTTTCTTTTTAGAATGACAAGGAGACCAATATTCTCTATGTATTTATTCTTTATTCATTTATTCTCTAACTGTTAGAAGAATTGGATATTTTTAAGTTAAGGGATGGTACAAAGATTCTGAATGATGTTTGATATTCTATCAACTAGCAGCATGCTAAACCAGCCACCACCCAATACTAACAAGCTGAAAGTGGGCATTGCGCCCCTAGTGGAGTGGAGGTGGTAGACACACTCCATTCAATGAATCGATTCACTAGGGCTTATGGCTCGACTCGCCTCGGCACGGTTCAGTTGCGTTTCCACTATTATAGTTCCAAGCAAGCTGAGTAGGCACTATGTGTGACGTCGCCAGACTGCCCGCCACTGGAAGAGACGTCCGACACAAAAATCAAGCCCAAACAATGCCGAACTGTAGATCAGTTAAAAAATCTTAAAAATGTGGGTTAATCTCCAACAATTACCAGGGAAATGTCTAAAATCTCAATATTTCACAGAGGGGTCTGGTGTATTTAACATCAGCGCTGCTGATCGCCGGTCATGGAGGAAAAACTGAACAAATAGTTTTTATGAACTGATTCTAATGATTCAGTTACACCGAAAACAACTGCTTCACGAGTCACTCGTTTGTGTGTCGTGTGGAAACGAAGTCACCGCAGTTTTCATGCATGTCGTGTAAAACCAACCGTGCCGTGCCACGCCGTGCCGTGCCGTACACAAGGGCAGTCATCTTGTTGAACGGTGAATTCAAGCTACAACCAACATTTGTGCGACTCCTGTGGTGCTCAGCATCTGGTGGCCTCTTCCTAACGCCCTGAAAGCATCACAATGACATGTTACCTAACACCACACGGTAGAGGTGTGAGGTTACATAGTACTTGCCAAAATTAAAAAAAGAAAGAAAAAGAAAGACGTATGGAATGGGGTTAGTCGAACAGCTGGATGAGGCCTATCACACTCAAAGGATCTTGTAATAGATGCGTTCCTTTGGTTGAAGGTATTTATGATGTTATTTATGATGTTATATAAGCCATGTTGACATATGTTGTTCTGAATCGTAGTGTGGCCTCCTGTATTCAGAAGGCTCCCACTGTGTGTGTGTGTGTGTTTACAAACTCCTGTGCACAAATGTCCTCTCCTCTGCATACAAATAAAGTTCAGTTTTTCGATGCGGAGTTAATGCTGTCAGAGACATCAACGTTTTCTTACCGCGAGGGTTAACAGCAGAGTTGTTCTGAGAAACCACAGCCCCAGGGTCAGCGTTATCAGTGACCAGAGTTTTCAATTCTTTTATCTGTGAAAAAAAGTGAATGTCTTAATGTTAAACGAGAGAGAGTACGCAGAAAACAGAAAACTCTGCATGCTCGCAAGCTCAGGTTCCCACAGTGTCACAGGGGACTGATCAATTTCTTCCCAAAATATAATCATTTCTTCCTTGGGGCATAATCTGCATTCCCTGAAAATTAAATCAAAATACACGTTGTGATAAATTAAGTGCCAATCGTGTGAAGACGGTAATGTTCAGCATGTGTAAGAATGAGTTAAAGGGAGTTGAAGGAGGTTCATGTTAACCTATTAAGTGTCGACTTTTCTGGTGTTGCTTTGCAAACTGCTCACTCCCTGCACTAAAGTCCACAGAGAAGGCCTTTAAATCGAGTGTTATTTGGTGACTTGAGTGTTTGAAATCCTTTGGATCCACTGCAGTGACACAAACACCCGGGTCTCCTGTGTCCACAGACTTTGGTGCAGAAGAGTGAGCAGTTTACAAACTTCATTTTCAAGCTGGAGAAGAACATGTATGTTGCTGTCTCTCAGGCTGGTTCGTGGTTTTGGTGTCAGTACCTTATTCCACCACAAACGAAGTTTCAAATGAGTCACATCATGCCAACCAGAGAGCAGCGTCTGTGTGCCAGTGTAAACAGTGTGTGTGGCGTCATGTTTCTAATGAGCATGAAACTCTTTGGAAGTGTGTAACGTCGATTGTCTGCTAACAGGTTGAACAAAAACTAACTCCAGCACAGGCCTGACCAGACTAGAAACTGCAGTGCTATTGTTCTGCTGTTAAAAGTGTTTTGGACGCTTTTACTTTGCAGAGCGCACATGCAAGAAAACACAAGCCGGAATGTAAAGTATATGTTTACTCGTGCGTTAAACACAAAGAGAGAATCAGGTTTTCAAGACCCTTTAATCGAAGGCGATGTGGGGAAAAACAAAAACAACCATCATGTTACCAGTAATTAGATCCCACCTGTCTCCAAGGCCCCCTGGTACAAATACAAGGAAACAGGACAGTGAGGCTGTATGTGTTCCCTTAGTAACACAACCCTACACTCCCACAGCAGATACATTCAGTATCTGTGTGCCCACTCATATGATTACAGTCCAATCAAGATAGAGCAATTGTTCCCAGGTGAAACAATAACAACACTTTACAGTATGAGAGCCGCAGATGCCAAAGAAACACCAGCGGTGCCCTTCAAGGTCCAATTAACGCCCGGAAAAGATAAAACAGCTTTGATTACGGCGTTACAGCCGTAGTAAAACAATACAGCTTTAACTCTAAAGGCTCACACACGCCTGGGGTTGTTGCTGTGTCGCACAGTGCTGCAAAGACGGAGATAACTGCTGCGTGAGACTGTGCCGCGTTGCATCACAGATACTTTGCATTTGTTGCATTCTGTCCGCAAAGGCGACAAAAGCCTCCCGTGCGTGTACAGAAGCCAGGACTGGAAGTTATACTGCATAATATAACAGCGACTGAGAAATGTGAATACATTCTTCTTCTTTTTTTTGACACCCGTGGTGCCTTCGACAGGCCCAGTCAAAGTCCTTGCGAGCTTCTTTTCTTGATTATTTTTAGATACAGTGAATGGATATAACCCTCCTCTGGAATAATGCCACATGATGATAAAAAAGGTGCCAAATATTTCGCCCTTCAGCAGCTCATTAAAGATGCTCATAAAAAGATGAAAGCTATCTCAGAATCCGCCGAATCAGCTTTATTTGGCCAGCTTTCTGCATACAAACAAGGCATTTGACTGGTTTCCGCGTGGTTCTGTTTGTGCGCACGCACAGAAGAGGACATTCAAAAAAGAGTGTAACAAATTGTAAAAAAAATATTAGTTAGGTACACGATAACAATGTATCTTGTGTGAGAAAAATGTCGCTGACTTTTAAAATTAGGTTTAAAATCAAATACAATTCAGTGACATTCTGTGCTCTTAAGAGCTGGAGGGGGGGGCGTGTCCCCTGGAGGAGCCTAACACACACGCACTCAAACTATGTCTCAGTGAGGACCCTCATTGACATATTGCATTCCTTAACTTTAATTTAAACCCAATTCTAAACCTAAAACCAGGTCCTAACCCTTAAAAAGCACTTTAAACTTGTGGGGCCCTAACAAAGGGCCGCCACAAGGTCAAAATGTCTCCACAAAGATAGTTTTTTTAATGTTTTCTGAACCTCAAAAAGTACACACTCACACACAGACACACACACACACAGGCTATTCTTTTGGACACTGCAACGACAGCAAGTTGACCGGGAAACGTATGTGGCGTACTTTCGCTTAGAACCGCAACGTAAAGCCAAGTTGACTCCGTCTTCTCAGCCATGGCTTCATCCGCAGTTGTTCGCGTTTCTCAACAGTTAATAACTGATGACCCCAGATCACCAAATCCCTAGAATCTCCTCCCTGAAAAAGTGTGTAGTCCTGCATCTTGACTGGATCCTCTAGTCTGTGCTTTCTCAGGATTAAAACAAAACAAAAAAAAAATCAGTTTCAACGTCCACTGTGTCAGATTTGAAAATCCTCTTGTGTGGGGCACACTTTTAAATACAGCTCAGCGAGCCAGCAAACCAAAGGCAGTAGTGTAGGAGCAGGTGCAGAGTGAGCTGAGGGTTTTTATATCATTACACCATTTAAGGGGGAGTTATGCCAACAATGGCTCCAGTGCATCAGAGAGGCATATGTGTAGACACGCCTTCAAAAAGAGAGAACACTGGAGAGAAACACTTTTTAGTCTTTATAGTTTCTGTTATTGCTTGACCTAAATGTATAATGCAGCTCATGTTTTGCAGCTCAGTTAAGATATGGCATTGCTTTTTTTGGTTTTGTGCTCACATCTCTTAAATGACTTAACAATATCTTCCGCTTGCTTAACTATTATAATTCTTCAGATCCCCTGTTTAATCACCTATCGATACCCTCTGAGGAATCAAAAAAAAGACGTGTCAAATGTTATTTATTTGCTCCCAGCTTGTTTTTCCAGCATCTGCGGTTAATTTTCTGTGGAATGTGAGGAGCAGCTGTCACTTTAGCACATGAATGAAGCCAGTTTAGTGGCCCAGAGGCATCGGAGTGGATCAGCGGAGGAGGAGGAGGGACAGCTGGGCCCGAGGGGACAATAGCACTCTCAGTTAATCATTAATACTCTTAATGAACAGCAGCCAGGCACCAGAGGTTCACTCAACAGTCTCTCCAGAATATTCCCCCTGCAACAGGAGGACACGGGCAGCTTTTACCTCGCCAGGATGACCTCAAACTGACACTTGTTGATTGGGGCCTTGAAAGGGGATGCAGGAGATTGAAATTGCGATCACTTTGATTACATTTCACCCATCTGCCTTAAGAAAAATGACAACAGACAGACAGTGGGTTTGTTTGTCTTTCAGTAAAAACTAGATTTGGTTGTTATTTGCCAAAGTGGAATCAGCTACTTTAAGTTAAGGAGGTCATAAAGATTAAAGCTGAAGTCTGTAACTTTTAACATTAAAGGTGTAGTGGGGCAGGGTTTTAAGTTTCAGTTTAATCAAGCTGAGGCCATAGTACATCGATTTATTGGCTGTATAGGTCTGACTCCACCTCTGTAGGTGGCGCTGTATCCCTCTACAAGCTAGTGTACGAAGTGTACGTTTTGTACCCCATGTACATGTTCATCGCGATTAGCTCGAAAATCAGCTCGAGAGCAAATAGCAAAGTTGGCTCTTGTGGTTGCTGTGTTGTCCAAAGAAAGGCGCTAACCGTCGTATGTGTATACACCGTCTCACTTTTACTTCCGGGTCAAAGACTGGTGGAGGAAATTTGGTACAATTCCAAGTCCGACTCCAGTCCGACTAAGCGTATACATGCAGGAGTAATCGGACTAGGATTTCAACATGGACACACAGACTCAGTTCAGATGCAGATGCAGTTCAGATGCTAACCCTAACCTGGGGAAATCTTTCCAACTCTGAAATGTTCCATTGAGATTAACTGTGTTTATCATTTGACTGGGGAACTCTTTCAAACGCTTCATTTCTTTTAGGTTTCTTTGCAGCATAGGCAGTCATTGCCATCACTGAATAGTGACCACCAAATATACCTGCATTCACAGCTATGATGTTAGAAAAGCCAATAAAAGCACCAGATTAAAGTAGATTAAAGTAGATTAAATCAATGAAAATGTTGCTTTGAAAATTGGTTTCTGCCTGAGGTGCAGGTCAGTTTACCTTATCACTTAAGTTGCAGGGGTTAAGGGCTCAGTGGAGGTTGTCAGTCAGACAAGCAGGTGCATGATAGGCAGTTCCTCCAGAGCCCCGGACAAGTCATGAGAAAAGAAATCGTGTGCACAAAAAACAATATATGTATGACGTGCACATGTTATATATTTTTGTCTACGATAGTCACTAAAAAATGATGGATTCTTTGTTTCCACTCTTATTTGGATACGTATTTTCCTTCACTCCTCACTATTTCCCTTCATTAGCTTTTGGTGGAACGAATCTTAAGAAAATCACTAAACCTGAGATGTTGCTGCAAGATAAATGGGCTTCTAGAGGGGAGCAGATGTTGGCTAGGAGTCCCATTTGAATGTTACACTGATCCTCTGTTTATGCCAGTGTGGATGGGAGAGAGAGAGATAGAGAGAGGGAGAGGGAGACTGTGTGTGCGACCACATGAATTTGTGTGTCCCCACGTGGCTGTGTGTCCAGCCTGGCCCTCCCCATCGGCGGAGGTGGCAGGTGTTCCTGTGTCCCCTAAAAGAGCAGGTTTTTATGTCGCCTCCTCAAGTTAGTGGCTTGGTTGCCATGGCGATGCCCCAACAGAAAGAGGCTTGTGTCTGGGGGCCGGTGCCGGGGAGAAGAAGAGGAGGACAAGGGTAGAAGAGAGAAAGGGCCTTACTCGCACCACACACTACGGACTTCAGTCTGGCTTGACAAGAAAGAGAGTGAAAGGAAATAAAGTCAGGGACACAGAAAAGGCTCAGTCTGTCTGCGGGCATCTGCCTCTGTCTTTACAGAAAACGTCCTTGAAATATTAAGCTGCTGATTGGGGGGATGAGATGTGTCAAATATGAAACACGGCAGCATGAGTGATGCTTGCGAATCCTGACAATGGGATTGAAAACTTAAAAAGGAATCCAATATCACACATCCTCTCAGATTCCCCCTCAGGTGTGACAGCTGTGTGCTTTAAGACCACTGCTTATTACAGCTGTATCCTGACTTATGGTGTGGACATCCCCCTCTATTTAGGTAGGACATGTTAGACAGGCCCACAGTCAAATCTCTCCATCTCTCTCTCTCTGCTTGTGTGTGTGAGTGGGGATGTGTGTGGGTGTATGGGTGTGGGTGGGTGTAAGAAGATCTGGGAGAGACTGGGAGTCACCTGTCCCTTGTTGGCCTCTCTTGTCCCTCTTGGGAGGGCTATACTTCTCTTTTGGCTGAGCTGATCAGCAGCTGCCACACGTGTCCACCGACACACACACACATAGACAGGCAGACAAACGCAAACTTACTTTTTTCACAATTCAGAGACATAACTCTAGTTGTGTGACTTTTAAACATAAACACGTCTCTCCCTGTGTTTCCGCAAGTATAGATTCCGGGTCGCCCGGTGACATTCCCATGCTGCACAAAGGAAGTGATTTGTTTGATCACAAAGACAGACGGAGGCAACAGCACCCGAAAACAAAAAGAAGCATCCATGAAAAGATTCAGGAGTGAATTCTACCGTCATTTTCACACCTAGTAGTCCACGAGACTCGGTGCGATTTAGGATTTGGTTCAATTTGGGGTTGCAATAGCACCGAACCTTTTGAATAATGTATTCCCCTCCTCACCTGAGGCGGCGCTGCATCAAGTATTACTCGCTCATCTATTGGTTACTGCAGGGGAACTTCTGTTCGGTCATGGTTTTTTTTTATTTTGTTTTATGTGAACATACGACACATATACGCTGCAACGATGGGCTCGGCCATTTTCCCGGCTATTGTTCTACACGTGCGTATGTTTTGGTTGTGTTTACCCACAATGCCCTGCGTTGTAGTCCGCTTCCTGCATTTGGTTCATGTGAAGCGAACCGAGACCTATGTTTTTAGGCGGACCAGAGTTTGCTTCTTTGGTGCGGATCAGAGTTCGGTTGCATATTCACACCTCAAATGAACTAGGGTTTGATTAAGATGGGCCGGTGTGAATGCACCCCTCAAAAAAGCAGATCCAGATCATTTAGCAGTTTATCAGGTTAAACACTGCTGCTGTATACGCACAAATGCTCCCTCAGTCGCATATAGTGCTTTTCCACTACTTAGTTCCAGCACAGCTTGACTTAGCATGGTTTTTTTTTTTGCTTTTCCATTAGGATAGGGATATGTCCTGGTACCCGATGCTTTTTTAGTGCCTGCTCTGGTGAGGTTCCACGCGAGCTGAGTCGATACTATGTGTGACATCAACAAGCTGCCGGAGTGTCGGCACTGGATTCTGGAAGAGTCATGAGCGCAACATCAGACACAAGAATCAAACAGAACAATGCCGAACAGTAGCTCGGTTTGAAAGTATTCTTATCCTGAAAATGTTATCAAGGAAATGTCTAAAGTCTGGTCTATTTAGCGACCGCACTGTGGCGACCGTGAGCGGCATCACAACGCCTTCCTTCTTCTTTCAGTCCAGTGCTCCGGTCATGCAGGAAGTACTGAACTAATCTTTTTAATAAACTGATTCTAATGATTCAGTACACCGAAAACAACCGCTTTACAAGGCACTAGTCGCTATTTTATGTGCGTCGCGTACAAAACGACGTCACGGCAGTTTCATGCAGCCGCGCTGTGATGACTCCGCCCATGTTTAGGAGGTACTATGAAGTAATGGAAAAGAAACCAAACCGCACCGGGCCGCGCCAGTACTGTATAGTGGAAAAGCGCCATTAGTACTGCTTGACAGAGCCCATTTCCATCAACTTCCATCAACTAACAAAAGGTACACACTCCAGCTTGGTGATCAAAGCAACAGAAGGTTATGACTCAGCTGGCATGTTTTGGTAAATGTCTAAAAGCATGCTATCACTGTGCGGATGACAAAATGTGAGTAATGTTGAGGTCATCCATTTTGGATAAGGGTCTGGGTTTATAAATGATCCAGAATTTGTTTAATTGTTAGTCAGAGAAATATTTTACAGAGGAAATCCTTTAACCTTCCTCTCTTTGTTCGGAGAAATGTACAAACATTTAGCTAATCTTTTAGATAAGGGATCTACTGTACTGCAAGTCCACTTGCCTACAACTAACTGCTGAAGACACCTTTTAGCTCAGTGTTTTCTGGACCAGGAATAATGAGCATACAGTATAATTGGCAGTACAGTATATATGAGAATTAAAATGGACCGACATCAATCAGGCGAAAGATTTGATGCTCATGTTGATTATTTGTGCAATTTGAAGAGACGCGCATTTGATAACTGGTTTCAATTTAATGAAATTCAATAAAACAGCCCCCGACAAAAGACAAGTAAGAAGCATTGTCCTTCTCGCCTTTCCTTGATATTTGATTCCCTCCCTGATTTCATTGAAACCAGAAAAAGGCTGTTCCACACTACACAACGTGATCTGTCCGAACACAGCAGTGTCTAAATATGCAGAAAACTGGCCTCATCACTGATTTCATCACTCATTTGTTGATTCTCGGAGATGAAATAGCATCTGGGGCTTTGCAGGGACTTGTGTTTATACGTGTCAATTTGGAAACTGCAGCCACCTGAAATGAAAACTAGATAACCAAGTACGGATGGTAGGTAGGTAACTAGATAGGGAGGTAGGTAGCTAGCTAGCTAGCTAGGTAGCTAGTTAGGTTAATTGGTAGGGTTGACTGCATGGATAGATAGATAGATAGTTAGATATTATAATTATAGATAGATAGATGATATTAGTGGCAGATGTAAGTGACCAAGATGGCACAAACACAGTCTTTTACCATGGGAGTATTATATTAGACCACCATAAGTAATCGACATAATTGTTTTTACATGCCGTCAGTACATTTGCCGATGTATTGCTCATATTACAACTTCAAGAACTCAACGCAAAACACAAGATTAAACATTAAATTATGTCATGACCACTGTGTTCCCAGAACAGGATGTTCATAATTGGACCATCCTGTTCCTGCATCTTTTAAAAATGATTCCCCTGCATGAGCCCCTTCAAGGTAAACACAAGAAAAACACATGCTGTGGAAACTTGCAGGGGAAAAAAAAAAGTGTACGTGTCAGATAATGACTAATGAATGACTGATGCAGTGGCTTTTATCGAACAGCCATAGTGTTTCAAAATGTGTGTTTGGGAATTTTTGAGGTGTGTGTGTGTCTGTGTGTGTGTGTGTGTAAGAATCTAATTGGTTTGTTCTGCGGCTAAGGGAGAAGTATGGATGCTAATGTATTTAATCTGGGCAATGGCTCTCAGAGCTGATTTCACATGAACAATGCTGATGTGAAAATGTAAACGCACACATTTACAGTAATTGGTCTTGGGCACATTGTCTCTTTTGTGATGCAAATTGTTTAAATGTTAGGTTGCCTGTAAATTTGGGCAGGGGAGGCTGCCATACTTCCATGTCATTATCCCTGCATAGTTTTACCTTTTCAATGGAAAAGCAGTGGTTTCTACAAGCGGCATGCAAGACAGGTTTGCACATAAATTACAGCACCAGGGGAATGTTCTTTCTCTGATCTTCTGTGCATTTCTAATTCCCTCCTACAATGAAGTTGGGATAATGGAGCTTGGTTACACGCCTGTAACTGGCTATTCATTAGGATAATCTAACATCAAGTCTCGTCATGTCTACACCGTGTCTGGCATGAAAGAGAGGGGGAAGAAAGTGAACTTTATGTCAGAGTTTGAGAAATATTGTAAAAGGGAGTAAGAATTTTAATTAACACAAATTAATATATGAAAAGAAATTAAAAAACATAGAAAAATATTAGTAGTCAAGAAGTCGACAACTTCATTTTTCTATTCATTTAGAAGTGAAGTTTCAAGAATGTATAATCAATTGTCTGTAATATTCTATTTTTATGTGATAACTTGTGATGTTGGAATCTAATATTTTGACATATAGTTGCATACTAAAACAAAACATTTGACATCTTTTGGATTCTTTCTATTGTATTCAAAGCTTGCCATTGTCATTGTTATCATTTTTTTGTTCACATATTATTATTGATATTAATAATATGTTTACATGTTATGGAGTTACTGGCCTGCAGAAGTGTAGTATTATCAATCACATATTGTGACATTAATCAAATGCAGGCCACAGCCAGAGACAGATAACATCTAGAAAATATACAATTGATAATAATATTGATGATAATAATTATTATTGTTATTAAGTTTTATTATTGTTATTAAGCTTAAGCTATTTTAATAATTTGCTGTTGTGGTGCATGATGGGGGTGGAGCTACGGCAAAGGACCACCCGAGCAGAGGAGACCACGGTCCAGGCCACAGATCAAGCCTCCGGGCCTTGAACCTGACCTCCGAGGACCATCTAGGCCGAGCTTGTCAGCATTCCTGCTGGCACTTTGTCTCCTCGGGCGCTGCGGCTCAATGGTGTGTTAGGGAGATAGATAGTGTGGCCGTCCATCCAATAAACCTCCTCACTCGCCCTCTCCCCTCCCCGAACCCCGCGGTGCTCCCGGTTTTGACACGGCAGACAAAACCCGCGGAGAGCACCATGAATGGTGGAGCACCGAGGAGGCCGAGAGAGAGCAAAAAGGAGGCGGCGGGCCTTTGTAGTCGGGGAGGAATGCGGAAATGTCCCCGCTCCGTGTCAAACCTCTCTGAAGGGGGTCAGGCCACATTCAGCCGGCGTGGGAAAGCCAGGCAGAGCCGGAGCTCATACATACAGGCGAGCGGGGACCGCACTGAGTGCTGCATACACAGGCCGACCCGGGGAATATATGGAGGAGAGAGGGGGAGAGAAAAAAAGAAGAAGAAAGAAAGAAGAAACTGCAAAGAGGAGCGTGGTTTCGGAGGGGCTATATCACGCGTTTGCCTTTGTCCTGTGACCCCCTCCCTCCTGCTACTCCTCTTATATCCCCTCCGCCTCCTCCACACCCTCGTCCACACAAAGTTAAAGCAGTGAGAGTGTGTGTGAGTTTTCGTACAACCCTCCACCCCCACCATTACCACCCCCTCCCCTTGTTTGAGTGTCTCTGCCGGGCTGCTGTCTGTCTGAGGCATGGGGGGTTAGAGCCTGCACCGTCCAACTACCTGTGTGGCCCCTGCATGGAGGAGCACCGCCGCCGACAGGGATGCGTTTGACGCACGGGGACACCGCATCCACAGACGCGAATGCCTCCCCAGCGTTCCCTTCACGGACATGCCGGCGTCACGACAATTATTGACTACGTAAGAAAAAGGTAAACAAGTCGATGTGCGTTTGTGTTGTGTGTTTGTGCAGAGATATTTTTAACAGCACACACGAAGCCGGATGTGTTTCTTTACTTTAAAAGTCCAGACGCGCACATTTCCCTGCTCTCTCTGTTTGTTTAATTGCTCTGTGCGCAATTACTTAAATATTAAATGAGGAGGAGGCGCGGAGTCTCGTGGGAAAACATCTCCAAAACTCGACTTCTGTATATACACACACATATGTGTGTACATATGCAGAGTTTAACGCGCAGCTTTGAGGCTTGAAGGGGGAAAGTTCCACGGCGTTTAAAAAGAATATTGCTGTGGGGAGAGTTGAGACAATGCCACCAGTAGACAGCCACGTGCTCGCCAAGTTTGTGTCGACTCAAACATAAACTTTGATACGACAGGACACGCCGAGCCGTGGACTTATCCACACGTCCGAGGCGGCTGTACGTGGCTTCCATGTGTCACATGTGAGCGTGTTCTCTTTAAAAAAAATGTATTAAATTTCTCCTTTCTTTTCATTCCCCCCCCTTCTATGTGCCGGAGTTGAGACAGCCCACATGATCAAAACTGCAGCAACGTTGCACGTGCGATAAAAGCAGCACTGATTGCGCGAAACGGCTCAGTTCACGAGCTGGATTTGAAAATGTAGGAGATGATGGCTTTAATTCGGATTATTTTTTAGCATTTGTGTTAAGAGGTAGGAGGACATGACTTGCTGTGCGTAACAGGAGGAGGAGTGGACGTTAGAACGCAACGCTGCCCTTGTGTGTGTGTGTGTGTGTTGATAGTCGGAATAAAACATGACAGTGCTGTTGTTGCCTACCTGGAGCAGAGTTTGACCATGTTTGACAAACATGGTGTCTTCCTCCCTCTGTGTCTCCCTGTGTCATCTAGGCATGGTGGCATGTGCCAACCTTTTTCTGTGAATATGCCTTTGTGAAGTCTCTGGCTCGCCACACTCGCCGGGATTCCCCCGCAATACTTTCAGCAAGAGACGAGACTAAAACAAATCTGCAAAAATGGACAGAGAGAGTATTGGCACGCAGTATGAGCAGGTGGCCGAGATCGGAGAAGGCGCCTATGGAAAAGTGTACAAGGCGAGGGATCTGAAGAACGGGGGTCGCTTTGTAGCCCTAAAAAGAGTTCGAGTCCAGACGGAGGAAGAGGGGATGCCTCTCTCCACTATCCGGGAGGTGGCGGTACTGAGGCAGCTTGAAGCCTTCGAGCACCCCAATGTTGTCAGGTAAGTGAAATGGGAGATGTGGGAACACGTGTGTGTGTGTGTTTGCTCCTTCTTTATGACCCTAACTGGCATAAACACTGACCTCATGGAGGCCAAATCCTGGTCCTAAATGGGGCTCATTTCTGAGGAACTGGTTAAGTTTAGAGCTAAGATGTTAGAGGGTTTCAACTGCTTATGGGATAACACTCTGTTCAGGTGAGGGGTCTGCAACCTTTAGGATGAAAAGAGCCATTTATGTTGCTCCCCTCTCCACTGAAATAAAATGACTGTGGAGCCACAAAATGAAGATAATGGCATGTATACATGTTTTTATACAGACCCAACACAAATGCAAAATTATGTACACCCAGTTCTTCCATTGTTTGTGACAAATTAATGACATTAAAATGAACCCACATTGAAATAAATAAAGCGATATTTGGATTGTATGTAGTCCATGCTTGAGAGAAATCCTGGGCATTAATAGATATGTGGATCCAAAGATGGACGGGACTCCAAATGTGTACTTCTTCATGTACACGTTACTGTATTTAAGTGTCGGGAATGGCCTCCCATACTCCAAACACAAGATTGTCGAGGCTTTTCAATATTGAATTTCCCGTAAACATAGCATTGCATGTGCCGCACAAACTATTCAAACCCTTTTATTAGAGGTTTTCACTTTGACAGAATTCTTTTTTCAAAGCTACAAGGAGCCACTGCACAGACCCAGGTTGCAGACCACAGGTTGCAGACCCCCTGGTTTAGGCTGTTATATATAAATGGAAGCTCTGAAAAAGAATAGCTGTGCAAACCTGTGTGTGTGTGTGCAGATTTACTCTTTATTACACTGTTATTATCTTTACGGTATGTACATACAATTTCATTGCATTCTATTTTTATATCTTTATTCTATGTACAGTATATTGTGTGTCTTGCTGCAGCTGCACTCTAATTTCCCAGTTTGGGATTAATAAAGTATCTATTACGTCAGTGGTTGTGTGGCTGTGACGACACGTTATGATTCCAACCTTTATTTGTGAGGACATTCAGGTGGGTGCTCCCAACTTTGTGAGGGGTAGACGTGGATTTAGGTTGAGTTCAGAGAAGAAGTGTATGGCTGGCTGCTGTGGTGCCTTAAGATTTATATAGACCTGCACTCAAACACTGTTTTTGACAGTTTTCTGCTGATATGAACTTGTCTTGCACAACAGCCACCGATAGTAGGTTTACACCTGTCATAGCACAACTTTCACCATATCCATTGTTGCCATAGTTTTTCCTTAAAAGACACACTTCTGTTTGCTACTGGTATGTAGATTGTTACCGGTAGAGTGTTGTAGATTGTTACAAAGCTTGAAGCATCTGCAATTACAGTTCCAAACTGAAGGCATTAGCTTTCCACAGATCTTTGGCAAATTAACCTGGCACAGGTCCCCTCATATGACCTTTTAAAGGCTCAAATGGAAAGTGAAATCAACAATGGTTTTCCGTTTGAATAACCCTGTAAATAATTTTCTTGGTTATTGGCTGTGTTGTCCATAAAAAGCCCCTTCCCTAAAGTTCCCAAAGTCACCAAATTGCAAACAAAAAAACCTCGAAAAATACAGAAAGTCATTTATTTACATGGCTGGACAAGCTATTTGTTCAATTACTGATGTCTTATTCCCAGTGATTCAATCATTGACTTTACAATTTAGATCCAAAGATCCTCTGCCAACGAAAGATAACGACATTTTTATGTGTAACATGATAAAGTGAATGGAACCAGGTTTTTTTCTAAAGGACTGTACAATCAGTCAAACATGGCACATGGTTTGCATTTTATATACATTTGCTTGTATGTGATTGAACACCTTTGAATAAAAGCTACATGTGGTCCAGTTTTATTGTTCTTGTCCTCACTGGTCTGCACGCAGAGGTCGTTTTCCTTCACTTTCGTGATGAATTGTTCACTTAGAGGTCAGGCACTCAGATACTGCGTCAAACACTGGCACTGGCCAAGGTCTGACCTTGGTGCTTGTTTTATTATGGAATATTAAGTGGTTTGGGATTGAGGGGGAAGTTCAAAGTGGACAGTTTCAGAATCACTGCGAGTGCCCTTGTGCCTCTAACAATAATTCCCTGGTGTATAAATGAATAATGGAGGATAATCACTCTGGTTTTTCTATTAAAGGGATCACAATGGGCTTTGTTCTCGCTGGCATCAGTGGACACGGACGTTGTCATAGGTCACTTTTATTTGGTGGTTTAATTAAAATGGCGTGCTTACTGTACAAAGGAACAAGTATCTTTTGTTGCAAAAGTGCAAACTGTAAGGCTCTTTGAACCATCCGAGAAACCTCACTGTCCTCCAGCTTAGCCAAGTAGCATTGCCAAAGCGGCTCAGGCAAGGAAGAGTGCATTGTGGGCTTTCTGTGTGACTCCAGGCAACCCCTGGATGTTTGTAATGTGCACCATTATTCATTCCATATGTGTGGTGTCTGCTCAGAGCCCACATTGTGGCCCGAAAGTCAGGCGACGAGGGGCGTTTAACCCCAGAGCTTCACAAGGAGGGCGCCGCTTTATGCTGTGACATCATGCTCGGCGTTAATATCTTGAACGAATCGCCTCTCTCTCACACACACACACACGTCTGACTGTAGCATTTCCAAGTCCACTGATTACAAGTGTGTTGGCATGGACACGTGATGTCTTGTTGGACAGGAATGAAAGAGTTTCCGGAGAGATTTAGTCACTTCTTTCCATGCTTCAATTTTCAACAGATTATGTAGATTACCTAGTTTAAAATCCAGGAGCCTATGGCCAGCCTTTTTTAACATTTAATTGCCACGTTTGACTATCCAGAATTACCGTTACAGATCTCTGTGATGACATTTTGACTAGTCGTAATTTCATTTTACTAGTACAGTATGAATTGTAGTTGTAGATGACTATAGTTTCAGATATCTACAACTTCATTGTGACATATTTCAAGTTCACTATATCGTAAATGATGCGCAATTGAAGATATCTGCATTGTCCTTTTTTAGATATCTTGAATTAGATAGGTCCAATGAAGTTGGAGGTAGCGGAAACTGGATTTAGAGATATCTAACAATTCAGTTGCGGATATTATAAATATCTGAAATGATACGTACACATGAATGGCGGCATTCTGATGAGTAAAAACTGAATTCCAGATATCTGTAACTGTCGCCTTGACTAGTAAGAATGACGTTGCAGATGTCGGTAGTTTAGATGATCATCATAGATCTGAATTTTTTGCATTTGCAAAAGGTGGCAGTAAAGGCTGCCAGTTTTCTAGCTTTAGTGTCGTCAGATATTGACTTTAAAATGTATCATCGGATATCGTAACACACCTAGATATGCCGATATGACTATTGACTACAACAGTAGGTTTAATAGGCTGCTACCACCGTGACCTCTATGCTGGAAGCCCTCTACAACTAGGTGAGTAGGCAAAATATTATGTTAATTTCACAACAGAAGAGACGGAATGACATCTACAGTTGGGCACAGGGAAAACGTGTATATATCGGTTATCAGCCGATCCACTCCCGATATATCGGATATCAACAAAACGTCCAATATTACGCAACCCTACTCTGTTTATGTTAGCAAACATATTGTCGGAATAATCATTTTGTGTATAGAGTGTAACATTGGGGAAGGTTTATTGGTAGAAACTATACAAAAAGTATATTTGTATATGTGAAAAGTTGCTTTAAAACCAAATATCATTTGGTTTTCATAGCCACAGACTTGGCCTTGTCTATGTAGGTCAGGGCCTTGCTTTGTAGAGGCTACCATCTTGCTCCACTATGTTTCTACAGGATCCTAACTGGATAAACTGAGGGTTAGTGTGCAGCTTAAGAAAAGAGGAATCCTCTGTTACTTTCTACAGTCTAACCATCCAACCAAGTAACATCAACGAACATGTTTACTGCTCATTCTCTTTGACCTTTAGATAATAATAATGCTATAGCCTATAGGTAATGTGATTACAGGAACAATGCATGTCTGATGCAGAACCATCTCCACATCCCTTTATCTCCTCTGTTATCCTCCACTCGACTTCCCATCAAGCATCAGGAGTTGTCATAGTGCCGGCAGAGGAATGTTGCTTGTTGTCCCCAGCTCTTTGAAGAGGACATACAGGATGGTTTTTTCTCTTCTTTTTTTTTCTTCTTTTTTTTCCAGCTTTCCACTAAAGCCTGCCTTTGGCCGGTCGACTGACATAATCTGGATTCTTGGCCTTAGTTAGTTGCCTAGTGAAACACAACCAGAAACACAGCAGTTTGGGATCTGACAGTCTTTGAAGAGCTAAGCTGAGTTGAAAGTTGTCGGCCATTTCAGAGTAAACGGAGAAAGGGATATCGGTATTACTCGCAGGAGAGAATACTCCGGCTGTTTATTCTCTCAAGAACTGACTCAGTTTCTGGCCAAAGATTTATGAGTGAGTGTCCCAGAAAGGATAGTGATTTCTCAGCCTGTCTGAAATCTGACATGTTATGGAAACTATTGGTGGCTCCTACCTGAATATAAAATGTCCTCAAAGAAAAACCAGACAAGAAACGATGGTGGATCTCTTGTGTCGTGCAGTGAATCTTGATTATAAACCCTTTCATTTGCATATTTTTTTGACTTGTCATAGAGAGAAACCATTAGCTTCATTCAGCATCATCAAGGAATATTGAATCAATTACAATGTTAATATTCTTTCTAATAAAGACCAGGCCATTGTTGAGGCGAGAGAGAAGATATCTTGTCTGTTGTGTCGTACTTGGATGCTTCTTTGCTGCATGTTAAGCATGAAATAAATCGTATTAATCTCCTCCACCTGCTCCTCTTGTTCCAGGTTGTTTGATGTGTGTACAGTCTCTCGGACTGACCGAGAAACCAAACTCACGCTGGTCTTTGAGCATGTGGATCAGGACCTGACCACCTACCTGGAGAAGGCCCCTGACCCCGGAGTGCCACCCGAGACCATCAAGGTAACTGTCACCTTTGAGTCGTCATTGTTGGAAATGAATTTGTAACGTGTAAAATGTGTAGGGAACATTGTGCTAGGGTCTCTATTTGAAATAAGAGGAAAGCTTGTTTCTTATCCTCTGTGAAATGAATGTTGCGTGACCACAACCATGTCGCCATGTTACTGTGTGCGATTTCTTGGCCAGAGACCTTTTGGGATGGAGAGCAACTCCCTCCAACATCAGAGGTACCAGGGCGTTTTGAAGGGCAGCACATGTGGCAGATGGGCTCTAAATTAGAGGCTCTGTGCCTTCTCTATTTTCACTTCACCCTTTCTCTCCAACTCTGTGCTGCATTACAGATGGAGGCAGAGGAAGTGTGTGTATGTGTGTAGGTTGGGAAACTAGATTTGAAAAACTAAGATGGCTATAATTCTCTTTCTTCTCTGTTGTAACCCTTTTATTGAAGATGCAACATACTCCCAAGTCACCACCGCTATCAGTTTCTCCAGTTCATTTCATAAATCCACAGTGTCCATTTACACTTTTGCCAAGAGGTCGGAAGTAGACATGTTATCCAGCTCCTTTCCTCTGTAACCTTTCCCTTTTTATTTCAATCTTTCCCACGCAAATCCTTTTTTTGAGTATGTAGATACGTGGTGGACAGTACTGTCTGTAGGGGCTAAGAGGTCTATTTTTGGACAGAGGGACCACAGAGCTATACGTGTCATATTTGAAACGGAGAAGTTGTGGAAGCTAAAGTAACCATTGGTTTTGACCCCAGGGCTGGGTTTATGTTTGAAAGTTTTTTGTTCAGGCTGTTAACGTTGACAGGATGCTGTGCAAGTGTAGACGAGTCAGGTAGATCACACCTGAGGCTTTCCCAGGGTTTTTTTTTTTTTGGCTGAAGTTGATACAGCATGTGGTACTGTAGTTTCTGTGAATATCTGTGCAGGGATAACTATGATATGTATCGTCTCACTGCAGTACTCAAATCCTGCTGCTGTGGTTCAGTAGGTCGAGCTGGTCCCTGAAATATCACTTAATTGGTTCACCAACTGTAAAGAGTGAGGACTGCACGTCTATGTGTCAGGTGTGGCAAATTATTGTAAGCTAAAAGAAGAAAAAAGGACTGCAGTTGTCAAAAGGGAGTAATAAGGCCGTATCGGACCGATATCGATGTCTGTAGATACTCAAGATTCAGTATAAGGCATGAAAAGGTATTATCTAGTTGTGTCTGTCCTGTAGTCAACTCGCCGATATGTCCTGGCCCGAGACACACTCTTAGGGGCAAATGATTTTGTTGTAGGGGTGGGGGAGAAATATCGATTTGGTGATATATCGTCGTCCTTCCTCCTGCAAAAAAATATATCGGAACTGTGTCCTCACTCAAATAAATGAGGGGGACTTGGGTGGAAGTCACTTGGCCGAGCAAGTTTACACCGGGATAATGTCGGAGAAATCTACGTCGGAGAGATGCTCCGTCCACGTTCAATACATAGACTTTATGCACTTTGTTCTCTATGTTGTGAAGAAGTCCTTTTCACAGAAGTTCTGTTGTCTTCAGTTAGACAGATATCGTGATGTAACGCTATATGATTGTCTCTTAATATATTGATTATCACAGAATCATGGTATCGTGATGTTATAAGTATCGTGGACCATGTATCGCATATCGTATCGTATTGTGAGGTACCCTGTGATTCCCATGATGAGTGTCAGAAACAGTGCTGTATGAGTATGTACTGTAGGTATCATGGCTTCCCAATGGATCAACAGTTTATTGTCTTTCTGATATAAACATGCGCAATATATATCGCAAAGGCTGCTTTTCCTTCTTTGCTTAATTTTGAACGAAATAGCTTGGATTTGATTGGGAAATTGCAAAGACCAAATGTCACCGTAAACTCTATTTATTTACCTTTTTATATTAAAATACGTTTTTGAGCAAATTTGTGATACTGGAAGTTGCCGTTGGTGGCAGTTGTAGTAGTTTTAACCTTCAGTATTCCTTCACTATGAATTTGACACCTTAAACTTGTTAGTGCCTTGGGGATAAAGTGATTGATTAATTTATCAATCAACTGACATGATCGATTTAGAATTCTGCTACGTACAGTATCTTGTTGGTTCTCTGTACACAGCTCCTGATAAGCGAGGGTTACAATGACTGGTGGGTTAATGAAATAAAGTAATCATTAGTTCCTGGCTGCCGTTCTCTGTGGTGAGGTAATGCCAACTACGAGAGCTGAGAAAATAAAACATGTGAGGAACTTAAAACCATTGTGATTCTCCTAATATTTTTAAAAGTTTCAAAAACGGTTGTGTATAACCCCCCGCGACGTTGGGCGCGGAGGTTTCTGATGACGTTCAACAATGCAAAACGCACTTTGTTTGAATCATAGTTGACCCCTTATGGCAAACCTCCTTCCTTTGCTTTCTCCTAACGTCCACACAGCTGGAAGGTTGCGTGGACAAAGGGACAATGACAATGACGAGATGACCCAGGCGCCATCCCTTGCTCTTTCTATTTCAGTGGATACTTCACAGTGACCCCCCAGTGTGACAACCCCCATCCTGAATGGAACACACCTCTACCCACCCTGATCCAATGGTTACTCCTTCTCTTGAATTTACTCAATCTCTGCCAAGGACACTGAACCAAAAAGAACCAAATCAGATGAACCCACCAGCACCAGACACCCTACCCTAAACCCCCACACCCCCACCCTCCACCACCCACTCAGCCTTGCTCAGACTTGAGACCCACCACATGCTCATTGATGAAAGAGGCCCTCCTCCTCCTCCTCCAGCAACCAAATGAGCTGGAAGGACATCAAGCGGCCCGGCTGCCCCAGCCTCGGTCTCCTCAGCCCGGGCCAGCGCTCCAGTCTCACCCACCTGCTTGTGTCGCCATCGTCTAAGCTTGCACAGCTCCATTCTGTGGGCCCATAAAGGGGTTAATGAAGCATGGGGAGGGAATTACACAAACGCTAACCGGCAGATGTCCCATATTGTGCTTAGCTACAATAAACAATATGGCTGCCTCTGGTGCATTAGCATTAGAAAAGGAGTTGCACTCAGAAAGCCATGTTTTGACTGCATCTCGCAGAGGGCCGACTACTTTTATTCCTGGTCCTTTTTTGCTTTTCCAGGGTCAGATGTGTTGCCTTTTTTGTTCTGATTTTTTTTGGGGGGATTTTTGTGTTTCCTCTTTGCCAAGTCTTTTATGATGCTTTTTGGTTAAAGTGTTGCCAGTTGAGGACAGTTGTGAGTCTCTTTTTGTCATCGCTAATGCATGACATTGGAGAAATATCAAATTGTGTTAGTCTGGTTAAAACCAGAAGTACATGTTGAGATGCCAGTCTGACTGAAAATGCACTAGATCGGGAGTCGAATTACTGAGCCTGAGCTGGTCTGTGTGACTTTTACTTAAATATAAAAGAAGACACCGGTACTCAGAAGATAACGGCAAGAAAAACACGGCTACATTCGGGCCACTGAAAAACGAACATACTTCATTCAATAAATCTATTCCACACTAGGCTTGCATACAGGGACAAGGACAGTTGTCCAGTTGAATGGCGTAGTCAAGCTACGGTCGTAAACGCAACTTAACTGTGAATGGAAATGTACTGACTTTGTGGTCTTGAAATCTGAGGCATATTTGACTCATGTAGAATTTCCCCACAGACTTTGCTTTTTCTCCACGTTTGACACAGAGTCGAGACACCTTTCACTACTCAGTCGTGAGGGCAGCGGACTGATTCAACACAGGGCATGGCACTCAGGCCAATGGGCCAAGACTGTTTGTGTATTTGTCCAGGAGTCACACTTCTGAGATAATTAGTGTTTACTCGGAAATGCTGCTGAAAGGAAGCACGGTGAAATGGCTATTTAAAGCAGAGAGGAACTGATGGGGGGGCCCTGCTATTGTGTCAGCCGCCCTCAACACACATGCACACGTTGCATGCATACACAAAGTAACCAACTGCTTGCCTCCATCCTGCAGCCCTGTCTGTCTGTCTGCTGCCCTGCTCACTGGGTCATGGCTGGATGGCGTTTTAGAAAGGAAAGTCTGTTTATGTATCCTGTCTGCCCTTGGTCAGATGTATACTCACATTCACACACACACAGAGAGAGATGGTGTTAAAATGTAGACGTTTCGGTTAAGTCACACAAATCCAAGCGGGGAGCATTACACACACACACACACACACACACACACACACACACACACACACACACACACACACACAAACACATCCCTCTTCATCTCTACAGCACAGCACAGAAGCCAGCCCCACGCTGTTTGCTAATGTTTTCTGCTTGAGTGTGCAGACCCCTTTGACTCACTCACCAGCTGGTCAGCTAGTGAATAGAGTTGTGGGCTCATGTCACTTGTGAGGTCTTGGCGAAGAGTTTTGGGCGTGTGTGTGTAAGAGAGAGTGTGTGTTTTGGGGGGTGTGCAGTGTTGGACGCAACCCCCCATCCCCCCCCCAACCCTCGCCGCCGCCTCGCCACAGTGTCTCTCTGAACTCTCATCTCCACGTTGTTTCCCTTTCAAACTAATAATATTTTATTCATTTTTGAGTCAGTATTAACTCAAGTGCAGTGCTCCCTAAACCAACACTCCAAAACCACCTGCTCACAGTCCTTTTTCAGTGATAAGGTTTTTGTTTACAGGTGCAGGACCTGTTTGAGTATTTCAGTTTGAAGAGAACAAGTCTGTGCAGGTTTTTCTTTTCTTTTTCCTTTTTTTCTTTTGGTGCATACTTCGTTCTTGTTTACACCAGTTCACATTTGTTTGCATGTCATGAATGTAACCATTTCTGAGGTCAGCTTTTGGGCATAATAAGTGAGTCTGTGCCAATTAACTCAACAGGACAGCTGCTGAGAAACAGATCTATGCTTGTGCAGAGCACGGCTTCTCTCTGCGCGCGCGTGTGTGTGTGTGTCAGTTATCAAACATCTGCCACAGTCAACAAAAAAGACACAGGCCTCCTCCAGTTCACTCCCTCCCCGTTTTCCCTGTCTGAATGTCCCGGCCTTTTCTTCTTAACTCCTTACTGCAGGTTTCATGTGAGGCCTTTTGTTGCCCTGTTTAACAGAGGAATTACTTCAAATGTTGTTCAAGAGGTGCAAGGTCATGAAGCCATCTGCTTTTAACATTTTGCAAGAACAATTGGGGGTAAAGGAAAGGTCAGATTGAATCAGTTGCAGATACAAAAACTGGGATCTAACTTTTTTTTGTTAACATATTTTAATGTACTGTGTACAAATAAATCCACCTGTTTATCGACTCCTTGCTTTTTTTTGTGCTCTCACAGGATATGATGTACCAGCTGCTCCAGGGCCTGGACTTTCTGCACTCGCACCGCGTAGTCCACCGTGACCTAAAACCCCAGAATATACTGGTCACCAGTGGGGGACAGATCAAACTGGCCGACTTCGGCCTAGCCCGCATCTACAGCTTCCAGATGGCGCTCACCTCTGTGGTGAGTCATGTTGTCCGTATATGTGAACACAGCGGGAATAATTCTTGTAAGAGATTACCCCAAACAAACACACACAGTTTCAAACCAGACGGGGGGGGTAGACTGTAGGATGTTTTTAAACTGGCTCGTAGACAAAAACAGACCTGGACGAAGAAATGCAATGAGTGACGAGTGATGATGTGAGGTAAGGTTTGGCACCTGGCGTCACTCGAGCTCATTTCACCTGTCTACTGTGATAAGTATGAAATGCTACCTCTGCATACTTCAGTCAACTCTTGTGACTCCTTGGTGTCACATTCCAAAGTCCTTATGTCAGCATAGCTGAGAGGCATTTTTAATTGGATTTTTTTTTGCTCTATTTTGCATTTGCATTTCGGGGTTTAGCATTTAACTCTTAGTCTGCTGCCTGTCTGTGTGCGGCCTGTAATTACTGTTGGCTGTAGGCAACAGATAATGCAGCAGGGCAGGGTTGGTACTTTGTAAATACAAAGGGATTAAGCCCTGACAACTCTGTCCTCTCTCTATCTTCTGTTTTTATTCAAGTGCAATCTTTAACCAACCCTGAAAGTGCCATCTACTTACCATCTAATACCAGACTCCAGACCTTTCCACAGTTACGTCGAGCTATGGTTGCTGCTTGACTTTGTCATTTAATTGGACAACTGTCCTTGTCGCAGTATACAAGTCTACTATGTGAGGTGGCGATCTGCTCCTTTTATGCTTGCGAAAATTTGGTGTTGACCTATTATGTCACAGCTTTAGCAGGTGGCTATATGGTAGCATATGGAGCGCCAATGCATCTTTCCACCGCCCATTAACTTCAACATATTTCATTCTTTTAGCTGACAACATAAGTTTGGTCGAGGGATGAGACGCTACAATACTGAATATCGGTATCGCTAACAGAGGCGAGGACTGTGGACATATTTAGTGATGGATGGATAGATGGACATAAGCGATACGATCCCATATACCGCACGCAGACTGTAAAACGATGTATATGATAATCAGCAACCGCATATCTTTTAAAACTATATGTGTGTATATATATATATATACACACACTATGCTTCACATAGTGAAGCATTTATTTTAAAACTCTGGCTTTAGTCCGTCTAACACAATGATTCCAGTTTCTTCTAACATTATGTAAATGTACTGACTGATGGCATGGTTCTTATCATGCCCGCTGCATCTTTGGAGACTTAGATAAAACAAACGTCTAACGTGATATAGCGGGCACTTGCATAGCATCAGCAGGTAGCGGCGTAGCACTGTGCCAAATGATAGGGTTTCTCTGTGTAAAGTGAGAGCCAAGGGCCCCAGCGGTCTGTCTCGGGAACCCCTTATTGGTTGTCACAGACATGGATGGAACAGACGAGACAGATACCCCTCCCTTCCCAGTCGTCGGCACTTTGATGCCCAACTGTTGAACTGTGGGCTCTGATGACCAGATAGTATAGAGAGAGAGAGAGACTGAAAGTAGTCTGTGCAAGGAGACATGAGACTTCTTATGACCCAAGCAGCCTAGTTTTGAGTTATTGTGAACAATAATCACTATGTTTCCATGCACGGTTATGTCAACTATCCAATTTAATGTGACTAGGAATGGGACAATACCACTGTTTTGTGTCCGATACTGATATCACAAACTCCAGTATCTACCGATGCTGATATTAGTTGGATACATTCAGTACATTTTAGACCATTAGAGTCATTTAGAGTAATAGAGTCATTTCAAAAGCATCCTTCTCTCAACTGTGTAGCAAATGTCGTTACATAAGAACATCCAGTTTTGCAGTTAAAATGTAAAATATGCAAACTAATTACTGCTCTCTGCAGGAACAGGGAGTGTGCCTGTTCCATTGTCGGTGGTGGACATGAGCAGGTTCTTCTCCCTTCACACCAACTACTGCTGACGTATGCACTGCACGTCTCACTAAATAAGGTTCTATTACTTAGAGACCAATTCCTCAAGGATTGAAAGTGCACCTTTTTTAAACCCATGAAATAAAACAGTGTGGTCAGGCTTACATTTAATGAAATAGCTTGTGCAGTATTTTACTTGTGCAGCTTGTAACATAATTGTTCATCTTGGCACACTAGTAAAAGTCGCCATAGGCCATTTTAAAACAAGTGAATAAATGTACATTATACCTGCAATTAAAATTACATTTGAATAGGAACAAATGACTGAATGTAGATCTCATGAAGCCAAAGCAGACATCACATGTCAAGAAAAGCCACTCTCATTAACTCTTTAACAGCTTCATAACTCATAAATGAAACTTTTTTTATCACTGACAAGATAAGAGATGCTTCCGATATTAAACAGTAGGTATAATGTCGTATCTATAAGTCTATTTCTGTTTGAGTCAAGTCAGTTTTATTTCATACAGCCCAGCATCACACATACAATTCGCCTCAGAGGGCTTTACATTCTTTACAGCAAGTGACATCCTCTATCCTTAGACCCTCCACAAAACCCCTGAAGAGCCACGCAGGAGGGATCCCTCACAGACCCTAGGTGTCACATGTACAGAAACATGTTCAGCAGATTCCAGAAAAGTCAAATGTAGGGGGAGGTTAGAACAAGAAGCTAATGTGAGCCTCTCGTTCTGGCCCCCGATCACTATTTTCTCAGAATTTTCTAGGGTAATTCTTACTGTCCATAAATGATCATCATGATACATGATAATGCACACCTAACTCTCAGAGGAGTTAGCACCTAACCAAACTGTTTAGGCATTACACAATGTGCGGTTTCAGTAGAGGTTTTGCTTTTAAATAGACGTCGCACTTCATTTATGACTAGATGGGGGACGTTTTGAGTGACAGTCCCCGAAACTACACACACACACATACACAAATGTAAAATCTGCCTGCACACAAACTCACACACTTATTTCCTTCCTCGGTTATACAGATTGGCCCACAAAGATTGTGAGTGTGAGAGAGAGAGAGAGAGAGAGAATGAGAGACTGCATGCATGCATGCATGCAATGTGAGCACAGGATCTTCGGTTTCTGTGTCTGGAATCCCCCTTTCTTTTGAACACACACACACACACACACACACACACACACACACACAGTCTCCATTTATCCATTCATTGTTTCCTCTTGCTAATAAAAGCAGATAATCTACACTGCATGCAGCACACAAGCACACAAATACACACTCTGTTTAAGCGGATCTTCCCCTTTGCCCAACAGACCAGCAGTTACTTATTTAGTCACCTAATGCCACCGTTACTGGAAGACAGATGGGCTTAGGAGAACTGCTGTTGCTTAAGCGAACGAGACACTTCTCCCTCGCGCTTTCAACGTGATTCATTTAGCACCTCTCGAATGACTTGATGGCTGAAGTGTGCATTTGCATAAAGTTGTCTTAAAAAGAGTCCCCATCTCCGCACTCCTCTCCCAGTGCCACGCACTGAAAGTAGCACTTGCACGCTCTGCACTGATAATGGTTGAACTTCTCATTTTATCATGAATTTGCTTTCTCACCTACCAACGTACGGCCCCGGTGACATGTCGCGGTCAAAGATGTGATCTGGGAGTGTGTGAATGTATTTTTTAAAAAAAAGTCTGTGTGCGTCTGCACGTACATGGTTGTGTTTCATTGATGGCCCTTTAGAAATCACTCACCTATCATGTAGTACAGAGAGAGAGAGGGATAGGGAATGAGGGAGTGAGAGAAGGAAAGAGAGCGAGACCACCCATTAGGTTGGTACAGCGGTCCAGATTAGGCCGGCCATTGCAGTCCCTAGGGGTCTGTTGCTTTGTTGATGGTTTTTTAATGACCCCAGTCTGGCTACAGCTTCATTGTAGCACCATGAGTGACAGGCAGATGGGAAAATCTGATGGCTTAATCTGACATACCAGAAAAGAAGAGACAGATTTTTTTCTCTGCGTGTCCCACTGAGGTCCCAGTTCTGCTAAAGCGCTTAAGACCTTTTTAAACCTTTTTTTTGTTTGTTTTCCTTTTGATGTCGTTTGAATTTTTGGATTAAATGCTAACAGCAAATGTTTCGATGCAGCGTTGGAAATATGACTCATTTGGATCCTAAAGATAAACCCTAAAAGTTATTTTAGGGGCTTCTTCCATGGATTCGTCTTAACCAACAAACAACGGCACCTGTTTTAGCAGTTCCCTCAGATCCTCTGTAAAACGAAGTGCACACTGAGTGGTTTTCAGAGTCGTTGGATTGCTGTAATACACGGACTGTCACCAGGAGGCGTCGTCACCTGTTGCATCGTCTGGAAAACACATGTGGTCACCCTATCCTGGTCTCTGATAGGCTGGCTGGGGGTGGCATCAGTGATCAAACTTCCTGCATGTTGGAAATGAGATAGGGGGTCTGTAATGCATTGGCATCTGCAGGCCACGTCTTTGCAAATTTCACACTGTCGATCACGAGCCAGTTTGTGTGCGATTAGCCACAACTTTGCAGAAGTCATTGGCGAGAGCAGGTTATCGGCCTGACAATCACGTGTAAATGAGGCTTACAGGTTTCACTTTGGCAGCTTTCTTGACTGGTCTCAAGATGGATATCTTGGCGAAGAACTTAACATGGCTGATGATTTGGAAGTGACAGAGAACAGAAGGAGTGAAGGGGGTCCGTTGTTCTTTTCATGCCACACAAAAGATAACCTCCAGTGACCCGGTGGCCTCTCCGTTCTCACCGTCCACACATTACTGACCATCAGTACAAGGAAGGTCCCATGAAAACTATTAGTTTCCACTCTCCTGTCATGTGCAGACTTTCTTGTCCAATTGAATTTGGGAAACTTAAGTGGAAAGCCACCAGACTTAAGTTAGGACTTGTTTTTGAACAGTGTTGTTTTTCCTAGATTAATTAACAGGAGATGACGAGAGAAGGGTTATTAGTCATATATGTGTTTGAGTTTGTTGTTGGCTTTATTTTGTAGTGGTTTTGTCTTACCTGTAAGATAATCTTAAGTGTGTTTCACATTAGCCAAAAAGGACCTATTTTCAAGCCTTGTTTATTCAAACAGCCACTTCTACTTTCTTAGTAACACCCACTCATAGTTTCCATTAAACTCTCTCTGGTGACATGTGGAATAGTGAAATTGTCACCTGATCAAAGGTATTTTCCCAGTTCGTCCCACAGCTTCCCTCTATTTAAAGGCCTCCCACTGCGTTAACCAAAATAAGACACCCATATCTCAGACGACATTAAACAAATTGAAACCAGATTTCCTGCCCGCACTCCCAACAGCAGAGCAACAATACAATACAAAGCTTTCAGAAGCAGTCAGACTCTATCGAGTCTGGATCTGTATTCTCACTGTGAAGGGGTTTCCCACTTTTGGACCCCAAGCTATATTTCCCTGAGGGTTTTAGTTGATGTGTTCTCACTGTTTGTGACTTTGGATAATCTTTTATTTTAGTTGATAATATAGTAAATGAGGTTTTAAAAAAATACAAGTTCAGCCCTTGATATTAAAGTTCTGTTCACCAGTTTTAAGACAAATCATTTAAGGGAACCTTTCAGCAAACATGACCCCTCAGGACATATCACACATGCAAGCGTTAGAGCCAAGTTCAAAAATGATGACTAATGAAACGCAAATATCTCAGTGATGACCAGGGTTGGACAGTGTGGACAGTCACTCTGAGCCAGACAATATGTATGTTTCCATGCACAGGTAAGTCAGCTGGACTGCAGCGTTCTGTTGGACGACTGCCCCTTGTTCAGTGTGAAAGCACTCGCAGGAAATCGATTTATTGAACAAAGTGTGTCCGCCTCTGCTGTCCCCTTTCAGCTTGTTAGAATTAGGTGGTTTCCGGTTTAACTTGCAGCTAGTTGTTTGTTTGAGGGTCATTCCAAGTCTTCCTATTATCCATTAACTTAAAATATCAATATGTTGTCTTATTCCTCTGTGTACCAGCTGGAGGTATACCCTTGACTCCCAATCACATTATCTGGGTTGGTTAGTCTGACTATGAGAAATTAGAATTGGTACAATTTGGGTAACATGGGGCAGCCCATGGCCAAGTGGTAAGGGAACTTGGCTTGTAACCGGAGGGTTGCCAGTTTGAGCCCCCACCAGGCCAACCTCCATTGCTCCCCTGGCACTGCTCAGAAGGTTTCCACTTGAGGATGGGACCAAACCTTTGGCACGTGTTTTGGCAAGTATGGCATTAGACAGACTAACGTAGTCATTTGGGTTTTATTTAATATAATGTATTATTTAATTTAACCGTCTTTTTATCGCAAACACGTCATAGACATTCCTTGTCGTCATTCATGCGAACAAATGGAGTCAAACGACGTAGCATATATGCCGGGCCTACTGTATGTAACAGACATGTGATGCTATGACATTGTTGTTTTCCCATGTATCGATTGTGCTGTTTTGAGATATTTTGTACTCTGGGACTCTGTTTTCCAAAGAGATGATAAATGGCCGAGAATTCTGGTAAACTAAACGTTTCTGTGTTCCTACTGTGCACTGCACTGACTGATCGAAGGTGGAATTGGGGGAGAGGGGGAGGCGGGCAGGGGGGACGGGGCCCTGCACTGCACTGCACGCAGGGAAGCACGTGCAGGACTCTCTGGGAATGTTTAGATATCTCCTCAAATGGCTCCGCATGGGAAAAAAAGAGGAAAAGTCATCCTCTGTGCTTTGACTGCAGCCGGCTGGAGCAAAAGAGTTGTCCCCAATTTGACACACAATAAAGTATATCAATGCAGTATATATGTCTGTACGAACAGGAATACATTAATACACACTCATACACCACACGTCACAGTATTAATTGCCGTTGCTCTCCCAGCATTGCTCCTGGTGAGGAAGAGGAGGTAGTGATCGGCATGGTGCATGTGCACACACGTGCACACACACACACACACACGGCATCTGGATATTGAAGCCTTGTCTGTACCAGCAACGGCATGAGGAATAGGAGGAAGAAGAAAAAAAAAAAAGAGAGAAAAAATTACAGCATATATCAGGAATTTTCCAGCTAATGATGTGCGGATGTGGTAGCACTGGGGAGAGCGAGCCACTGACTGTGCTGTCTTTGTTTCGCTCACCGAGGGCCCCATGCTGCATTCCTGTATGCTTTGCATACTTTGGCAACAGTTGTGGTGCCCCCTTTTTTTCCCCCCTGTTTTACTGTATACAGTTTGTGTGCTGCTCTTGCACTTTTCCTTCTGCCTCTGCAGCTCCGTCTTTCCCTCCCTCTCTCTCTCTGTCTACCTTTCCCCAACCCTCTCTCGCTCCCTTTTTTTTTTTTTTTACCTTATTTCCTTTCTTGGCCCGGTACAGTGACAATTGTCCTTTTTTGCAGAACAAGAGAGAGAAAAGAGGGAAAGTGAGGGAGGAGTGAAATAATGGTGTTTACAACATGGCTGACTGCTGGAGCTCCGAATGGGGCCTCTTGGGAGACACAACATCACAGCCTCGGCTTCACTGTACTCTCTGAGTGCATAGTTTTACTGTTATTATTATTATTATAGCATCCGCTGCGTGTCTCATACATGTCCTGCCTATACACTCTGTAGCCTTTATCCCTTTTCCTCTGAGGTTCTCTTCGGAAGACTTTAATTAGCGGTGGATTGCTTTGAGGAATGTTATCAAATTCTATCTTGCGATGGAAACTGTCAAGCCGTTCACCTGACGGTCTCCACTGCCCTGCAGGTTTATTCCTTTTTATTCAGTTAGTTGGTGTTTTAAATTGAAATTAATAACACAAGTTATTTGGCTTGCAGAGTACTTGTTTGTAAGGGTGTGTGCGTGCGTGCGCGCGTGCGTGCGTTTGTGTGTGTGTGTGTGTGTGTGTGTGTGCAGAGGTGCTCTTTCATCCTGGGCTTCTTCAGTGAGCGAGAGAATGTAAACATGGGCCCCTGGCCAAGCTTCATCAGCCCCAGTGCCTCCGGTGTCGCAGCCCTAAGGCCTGGCCTCAGTCATCCTCGTGGTGTCTGGTCACAGATATACAGTGTTGGGGGGAGGGACACTTCACTAATTGTTATGTAGCTTTGTGATTTTCATTAATTAACACTAAAGCATTTGTGTCGCTCTGAATATTTCAAAAATATTCTTACTCTTGAGTACTTGAGTAGTCTTTTCACTGCATACTTTTTTACTATTGAGTAGTTATTTTCATGAGTACTTTTACTTCTACTTGAGTAATTATTATCTTAAAGTAACAGTACTTTTACTTGAGTAATTTGTTTGGCTACTCGACCCACCTCTGTGTGGAGCTGATGGGCTTAATCTTCATTGTGTGAGTTCATTTTATTTTTAAAGGTGACACACTACCGTTTCAACACCCAAGCAGCTTCATTTGGAGCTGAATCTCACTCTCGAGATGTTCCCATGTGCTGCCAACCTCAGGAATGTGGCGAACTCACATTTTCTCATCACCGCTGACGATCGCCCACAAGAACACATCTTGCGCTGTGTTGAAATACCATTATCCTACAACATCAAATGCATGCTCCAGATAGCTTGCGTCGATCTGCAGGCACAAAAAAACCCCATGTGCGTTCATTAATGCAGCAGGTGCTCTCATGGTCACGTGCAGCTATTTGCCCATAAAACACCCACGCTCCCATGCATGCATTCCATGCATACTGTCAGACTCCGCCACAGGGCATGCACAGTGCGCTGGTGGCACTGGTCCGGATACTGTATGTCAAACAGGCTTGGAGGTCCAGCCCAGGAGGCCTGGAGGTCCTCTGGGGCAGCCCCAAGCAGATCAGGGAGGAGAGTACAGCAGCAGCGGGGGATGCAGAGGATGGTGGTGGTGGTGAGGGGGAGGATGCTCTCAGCAGAATGGAATTTCCAGAATGTTGTCCTTTAATCTGGAGTCAGCCTCTCACACTCTCTCTGTCGAAGTCTCTCTCTCTTTTTCTCCCCGGCTTTATCTGACCACCTCCGGCTTTTCTGTTACCATGAGGAGGAGGAGGAGGAGGAGAAGGGTGTCGGATAGGCGGAGAGACCGACTGGAAATGCAAAGCAGCTGACCTAAGAAAAAAAAAACACAGTGTTGCACAGTTAAAGGCTGACTCACTGTCAACATTTTTGAGTGTCTAACATAATCTCTAAGGCTATATATCCGTTTGCATGCAGCTTGGACAGAGGAAGGGTAGCAGGAGAGGGTAACGAAGGGATATGTGAAGCAGAACAGAGAATGGGAAGAGGGAGAAAGGCTAAAGAAGAAGGAATGCAAATGTGGTCAGAAGAAGAGGAAGGGAAAGGACAGAAATAAGCAACATTGCAATTGGAGCATGTTTTTTTTTCTTTCTTTTTATAAACGTGTGCTGTTGTCATGTCTTTGTGAATGGTGTGTAACTTGTGCGGTTAGGCCGTGACTTGGAACATGCCCTTTTTTTCTCGGCGTGGTATTTTTGAGATATTCAATGTAACAGATGTGACACTCGAGTGTGAATCTGCTCAAAGGTCATTCGCATTGACATAACAGACTTCACTGTGTCTCAGACATAATGTGTGTGTGTGTGCAACGGGGTTGGAGTAAGAGAAACAGACGTGGGGGAGATTGTTTAAAGAAAAAACAATGTCATTTTGTAGAGGAGGAACAAGGGCTTGCAGGAGTGAGAGAGGGAGAGAGAGAGGAGAGGGAGGAGGTTGGGAGAAAATGGCAAAAATGGTGAGGAGCATTGCGGAGTGGAAAGCAGCACTGACGGCAGGCTGGAAATGAAAAGGAGCAGGGAGCTCTGAAACTTTGAGGCCAGACTGTTAATGAATTGAGAGTTTTAAGCGGTATAAAGAACATATTCTTTTAAAGCCCCTTTCACACTAAAATCGGTGCGTATACCCAGGATCTTTGAACCTGGGTGACGGCGCTGAAAGAACCATCACTCGTGTCAGTTGTCGTTCTTCCCTGTGGAGGTTTTTTGTTTTTTTTCACCCTTACGTGACCTGTGCGTGGATTGTGACGTCACGGAGTGTCAGAAACGAAAGAAGTCGTGGAGGAAGGGAAGGTGGCTACTGTTTTGTATCGCTTAAACAAATCTATGAACATGGTCAAACTTAAAGTTGTCCGATTTGTTCTAAAAGTATTACTCATTAAACAGAAAACTATGCTACAATACCAAAAAGTGCATGTTTATGACAGAAAAGAGGGTGGGAACTGGCTTTTAGTGTCACAGACTTAACTGGTTCATATTTTGCAGCCCGGCTCCGTCATATGCTTCTGTCTAATGAGAGACTACCGTGTCGCGAGACAACTGCTAAAATAACTGTAGTATGTAAACACTGCAGATTCGGATTCTGCTTAACTCGATGCATCGGTCTTCCAGTGTGTGCGAGTGCATGCATGTGTGATATGTATGCATTAACGTGCGATTGTGGCCAGGTTTTCGAATAACTGCGGATGTACCCTGAGCTGTAGAGCTGTGGTTCTTCCTAGAAGACTCTTTGTGAGCATGCATTCATACCTAAGGCTCGACTCTGCACGGCTGCAGCCTCCTGAACTTCAGTATTTGAGTGTTTGATGGTGGATTTAGCCGTGCCACGTCTTGGTTGATGGGGGAGACCCTTTGAGATGTGCTGCAGAGAACTGTGCTGCAGTTAAAATCTAATGAAGTTAGAAAAAGGAGAAAAAAAAAGAAAAGAAAGAAGAGCTATGTCGTCCTCCATTTTCCTATGTTGAAAGTAATGAATGACACATTCTGTTGCTTGACTACAAGACCAGCCATGCAACGTCCATTCATGTTTTTCTTTGAGGTTTCACTGTTCTAAAAAATCTCCCCCGATCCAAACAGTGGGTCTGTTCATTCTGAGCGTGTGTCTGATTTCTGGTCACGCGGCTCGGGCCGACGCATCTCAGCCAATGAGCCTCAACTTCCTCCCTATTTCCACTAAAGCAGGAAGCAGGGGATTAGAAAGTGTCACACATCTGCAGAAACGCAGGCCCCCGGGCTCTATTAATAGAGTCATTGAGCAGAGAGACGAGCAAATGTGACTGAACTTTTTATTCCTCCTGTCGCTGTCTCCAGTGTAACGTTTGGTCAGATTGCAGGTTTTTGCTCTCAGACATTCACGGCTTCCTCTCACATTTCAATTATGAATAAAGTGAATAAAACATTTCCCTGAGGCCCGGTGGCTTAACTCATTGTGCAGCAGTGGCAGTTGCCCACTGCCCAATGTCAAATATCAGTGCAGACCATTCAAAATATTTATCTTTGCACTGTACAGATAATGACTGAGCGTTGACAGCGGTGGCAAGCAGTCCTGTACGGCAGTTTTGAGCACAAGCTTTCAGTTTCTTTCAGTTTTATGTCTATTTAGTTAATGGATGTGTGTTTAAAAAAGTATATTTTAAACGCTATTGAGATGATTCAATGTTAAAGTAGTGGAGCGACTGACTGACCACGCTGTGTATGTTAGCGCTGCCACTAAAGATTATTTTCATATTTATAAGAATTATTATTTTCTAACGTCGATCCGCATCAAACCTGGAAATGATGATGTTCTCGATTTGTCTTTTGTCCGCAAACCAAAAACGATTTGGTTTTAATGATTTCCTTGTTTGTAAATATTCACATTTAAGAAGCTGAAAAATCACATGAACTTTTTAATTTTTAATTATTAAAAAATAAATAAAAATGCTCAAACTGAATGAATCAACACTTAAATTCAAGTAAAATCCTGAAACATTTCAAAGGACATTTAAAAGAAAAGAAAACAACATTCTCGGTTGCCGTGCATCCAATCCAATCACACTGCTAACATGGCAAAAAAAAGGGGTTAAATGACAGAGGGACCATAACATACACACGCACTCACAGATTCTCTGGAGCGGATTTAAATCACTGATCAACACATGTAATACTGAAGTCATCGACCCCCCTTAGTGGAAGAAATCCTATCCAAAAGTCTGTGAGCCATAAAGTTACATGAGTGCGGAGTTCTCATGGGGCACTTGAGCTCATAAGCTTCACTATTTAACAGTTCATATTTGGCCATCCTCGTCTTTTGAAGATTTCAGCTCTCGTATTACCCGTACAGGCTCGCCGATAACATCTAATCAGGGCATCATTTCCTCATATTCCTACCGTGGGTCCAAGCCAGCTAATAAAGATATCTTGATGACACTGCACTCTCTCTCTCTCGCTCTCTCGCTCTCTCTCTCTCTCTCTCTCTCTCTCTGCTTACAAACATTCACCTCCGACTCCGAGATCCCGATAAGCACTCTGCAGAGCCTGAAGGGCCGACTGCAGCCAAGAGCTGCTGGAAAAATTCTGCAGTTTAGGAAAGCACCTGGAACCGGTCCACTCTCTTACCAGGGGTCACTGAGTTTTGTCTGGAGGCTTTCCCTACTGTAGCTGTTAACAATGCTGCTGCCTTCCTGCAGGCGATGACTGCACACAAAGACACATTTTAAAACCATGCGTACTGTGAATTTGGTCACAAAATGGCTGCCTTTTTTTTGGTTTGTCAAGTGGGTCCGAATTGTTTTGATGAAGTGTTTTTTTTGGCAGATGGGAAACGGTTGAGTGCTTGATATCAACGTCAAGCACGTCAACCTACATATTGTGTTAGATGCAGGTCGTCTGTCTGTGGTGGACCGCTGCGGAAAGACTGTGAGATGTGGGTACACCTAAACAGGAGCAGTGGATCGTGTCCTGCCAGATATGATTTCATGTCTTACGTAAGCTTCAGATGGGGACAGAGAAGCATTAACCCTGTGTTTGGAGGAAAGAGCGAATTTTGAATGAGCCTTGTGTTTGTGGGGGTCGTTCTATCGCGTAAACATGAACAATAATGTCTCGGTGATGGCTCATATTTGTGCCGTCTGTTTGCAGGTGGTGACGCTGTGGTACAGAGCTCCAGAAGTCCTGCTCCAGTCCAGTTACGCCACACCGGTGGACCTGTGGAGTGTCGGGTGCATCTTTGCTGAGATGTTCAGGAGAAGGTAGGCGATGCGGAGAGTCGTTTTCTCACTCTGGAAGGTTAAAGTGGTTCCATTCCGGTGTAGTCTTAAAAGCGAATCCAGAGCAGTTCTCTGATCCATGAACCCTTTTTGTAACCCTTTTGTTACCATCCTGTTGTTTGCGATATCTAGAAAATGCAGACATTTTCCGTCCAGGATGTACAGAGAAACTGTTTGTCTTTAACGGGAGCCCTCGAGACATCCGCGGAGCCATAAAAATCAAAATAAATCCAGGCGGCCTGAATATCATGATGGTCATAATTAGGGTTAAACATATCTTCAAATTATCCCCAATTAATCACAGGTACTACTGACTAGTTAAAGCTACAGTCAAAAAAGTGGTAAATGGCTTTATATTTCAACAGCTGTCACTGGTCTCGGGGGTTTGACACTAAATCTAAGAGAAACTCTCTGGAGCAAGAGGCCGTCCTCGCTACTCGAGAGGTTATACTCATCATGAATATGTTCAAAGCGGCTTTAAGAAAATATTAGTGTTACCATGACTTCATTCTTTTCTTGGCAAGTGTAAGTTTGTTTACCTCGGCAGTTCCGACTGCCCTTCCTGCAACCTTCACGTGATGTTGCCGTGACCTCCGGTGTTATGTCCAGGTCAGAGTGACGGAAGACTGCAGGAAGCGCGGCTGGAACTGTCCAGGTAAACAGACTTGCACTAGCCAAGGAAATGAATGTCGTCGGTGTATAAATTTCGTGAGCTGGAATGAATCTTTTCGGACAGATTTTGGTGTCGGTTTGTAATGTTTACATCGACGCAGCTAGTTGCACACACTCGCCACAAGGGGCGTTTTTTTTCCCCCTTCAGCCTGTTGAATAAAGACGCAGGACAGAATAAAGACATTTCACCGAGTAAAAGAAGATGTTTAGAAGTCATATCCCTCTCACTCCGTGTGGAATGGATGAAGTCACCACAGCAAATATTATAATAATCAACGGAAGCAGCTCAAAGAAAAGACATTTGGTGATATGGCTGCTATTGTTTATCTTGGCGAGCCAACACCCAGTATTTGTTTTACGGCGATGGAGAAGGGTCTATGCAGATTTTCTTTTACAGAATTTGGAAATTTAAAATTGCCACATGTGTTAATGGAAACCTAGCTGTTGTCCTTGCTGCGTTCAAGCTGTCTCTGTAAGTACTGGAGCGGACACACGCATGCGTATAGCTAAAATAAATGAATACAAATACTGCACATTATTCGGATCCTAACTGAATTCCAACTGCATTTGAGCCGTTACTTGTCTCCGAGATTGATGGCATGGTTACTTATTTGAGTTTACTAGATTATCGTTTTTATTCATAGCTTTTTCCTCCTACTTTTTATTGTCACCGAAAAAGAAAAAAAAAAATCCCAACCGTCCTCATTACAGAATCAGTTATCTGGGTGTTTCTTAAGCTTTTCACTGTTTCCTTAAACGACACCTGTCAGAATGCTCTGCGAGTATTGAGGAATCACATTACAGTTGCCTTATCAATCCAGTGATAGCAGGCTGCCTGCTGTGGTTGTAGTGTGCAAGTCAAGATTCTGCTTCTTGGTGTAGGTATTTGACAGTTTGTGGTCTAACGAACTTCACACACACGCTGGAGAGCCAGGCTAATAACTGACTGTTTTTTTTTTTCTTTCTTCATTCTCTAAAAATAAGTAAAAAAAAAAGAAATAACCAAATCAAATGAATAAAACCAACTGCAGGTTTATGCATGCATGAAAGAAAGCCACTTTTCCCCGGGCGCGGATAGTTTGTCATCTTTGCATCTTTACCCCGCTGTTGAAATTTATTTGAATGCCCCATTTGTCGCTGTGTGTGTTGACAAACGTGTCTCGTAATGGACAGAAACCTGGGGTCTGGCCAGCGTGTAATGGCGTGCGGCAGCGTTGATAAGAGCAGCTTCTCTGTATTTGGGCTGAATGCCAGGACGAAATTTATGCTTCCTTCCCCAACCGTCCTCACATTTCCCCTCCCCACCCTTTGCACGTGGTGATCATCAGTGGGAATTTTAAAGGCTCCATATGCACTTTGTTCTCTATGTTGTGAATAAATGGAGGAATCGCGCACTTTTTCCTAACTAACTTTTCCGCGTTTTCTTCAGTTAGACAGATAAAATATCGCGATGTATCGCTACATGATTCTCTTGCAAGATGTTGATTATCGGAAGGGGTTACCGAAACGGAAGAAGCTAAATGGAACCAGGCCATCCTCAGTTCCTTTTGTTACACCTGGGATTTTTATTAGTTTAACCTGTAGAAAAGTGGCTGCTGTGCAAAGAACCACGGAAGCTACCATGAAAATGAGGGTTAATATTGTTTAGAAAAAGAAATGTGCATCCTTCGTGTTGCATTAAAGCTCCTGTAGCGTTGCCATACAGTGTTTTATGTGATATAGGTACTTCAACCTTTATCTACTTTGCTGCTGATGTACACACAAGTACTTTTACTTGGAATGGAGTATTTATCTGATGTTGTATTGGCATTTTATATGCTTCACCACTTCACCTCTCTACATATTTCATGTTTGGTTGACAAACAAGGAAGTAGCAACAATTTTGTTTGTTGTGTTGGGAGTGTTGGCTGAACAGAACAAGCAGTCGTTGGCCTTATCTTAGGTTTTAGCTGTATTTTTTTATGTCCATGCAGAAGAATTAATAATGAAATAATAACTATCCTGGCTGTTAACAGATAGTATGCAGTATACCAGGATAAGGACTTACCTGACGTGTGTCATACACTGATTTTTTTTGTCTCTTCTTCAAAGGAACGTGGATAGGCTGTTAGTTATGGCGGACGGATATAAAGTCAAACATGTTTAATGCGTCACCACGTCGTGAAACGCCACAGAACTGAAGTGCATTTCGCGGCCTTGTCACCGTTTTGAAGATTAAATAAACATGGACCAAAGAGTGAGCGGCACTTGAAGTGAACACTTTTTTTTTTGTAAATAAGGAAGTGACATAAAGAACGTGTAATTAAGGTCTGGCCTTTTTTATGAACTGTTCCTTTAAGCGTGAGCACAAAGTGAATCTGTGAGGAGTGTTTGTGTGCGCGTGTAGTCTGGTTTAGTGTAACCTCTTCTCTCTCCCTGACACAATAAGCTGTAAAAAGCTTTAGTGTGTGTGTGTGTGTGTGTGTGTGTGTGTGTGTGTCCTCACAGTCTGGCACTTGTCCAACTTTGCCTTAAGGTGGAAACAAGGCAGAACCCTTTGATGGCGATAAACAGAACATGCACTCTTTCTCTCTGTGTGTGTGTGTGTCTCTCTCTCTCTCTCTGTGTCTCTCTCTCTCTGCAGGTGATTGAGATGGCTTTTTAAAAGGCCACCTGTTAGAGATTAAAGGGCACCTGGGAGAGGCAGTGAAAGAAAGTGCAAGAAAGCGAGAGATAGAGCGAAAGTGCCGAACAAGAGAAGACAAGAAATCGCCGCTTATTGATTTCCAGTGTTGTTGGAGAGGAGATTATAATCACTGACAGCTCGATTACAACAAACCAGACGGCACCAAAATGGTGGCGTAATTGCCCCCCTTTTTTCTGCTACCAAAACTGAAATGTCCCTTTTCTGGGGGATGTTTGATTACCTCATCTGTGCAGAGAGAAAATTAATACAAAACATATTTATTTATTTATTTATTTTCAATTTCCAATTCTCATGTAACAATGACGACCTAGACAAGAGGCAGCACAACAAGGGGGCACATAATACAACACGAAGAGAAATGTCACGCGTTGCATAAAAATGGTTGAAACCAAATGCAACAGTCGCCAATTTGAGGCCTCGCTTCATTTTTAAAAGAAGAAAGTGGAATAAACGGACAGATCTTTGGTGTCTGTTGCAGATCTATTATAAGTTCAAATGAACTGTATCGACCCACTTTCTTTGGATGGATAAAAAAAAAACAGTCGAAAGATCCATATTCTCCTGCTGCATTTGGAAGTGCAAGTTTCAGTGACAGCCCCAGTTCACCCAGTCATTATAGTGTTGCAGGTCAAAAGTGCCGTCTAACTGCAAAAAAATGCTCCTCATGACTCATGAAACTTCAAAGATATACCCCCAAGCCCCCTTCATCTCCACTTTCATAGTCAAACATGCCATTGTTTAAAAACAACACACACACACACACACACACACACATTTAATGGGTATGTACTGTAACAAGAAGAGTTGGGAACTTGTTGTCAAAGGAATTTGAGCAAATATCATGCAAGTCTGCATCTGCATGACTGGGATAGTGTCGGGGTGAGTCATAATTTGAATGAATGGGGAAACAGAGACACAGAGAAAGAGACGGTGCCTGCTTGTTGACATTCCTCCGTTCGGAAAAGGACGACTTTCTCACAGTTGAGATGGGTTGGTCGATCGAATGATCGATAAATCCAATCCAAAATCCACACGCGCACATGCCCGATGCTGCAGTCACATACTACGTCCACACCGCCTCGGGCTTTTTGGAGAAGCCACACGCTCCAGTTTTTCTCATTTTTTTTTTTTCTAAATTTCCCACCCAGACAGATCGACGCTCTCACGTGCAAACATGCACACGCGCACATTCCAGAGGTTGTCTCGGTGGAATGTGGGACAGAGCCGTGTTGGCACTAAAGGAAGCGTGACTCAGCTGCCTGTCCCAACCCAGTCTCAGTCCTTATTTAACTGCCATCCTTCAGTGGGTGTATGCGCACATGTACACGTGCACATTTGCAAATCCTGCAGTGGGAAACGATCACCTTTTTTTGGACGTGTATGCATTTGCTTGAGTGTGTGTGTATGTGTTGGTTGTGTTTGCCCATACCAGTGTCCAGCTCTATGTGAATGCACTTACCCCCAACAAACCGCTCCTGGTTTAAAAATGGACCTCTTGGAATTATCAGCCCTACTTGTTTTGGCACGATAACTTTGCTGTAGGTGAATTTTTTTCTTTCTTTCATACGTTGCAACAGCCAGAACTGGTTTGGTCTGATTTCCTCCCCCCAAAAAAAGAAGACCTGCATATGTGGCGTGGTCCTGTTTAAAGATGTCAAACACACACACACGCACACACAAAAAGACAAAGACGTTCATTAGTTGCGGGCATTTTTGAGCAATTGCAACAAAATCCATTTGGATTCCCCCTCTGAACTGAGGCATGTGATAAGCGTGTTTGCTGCCTGTCACTGTAGAAATGAAATGTGCAAAAAATGCAGAGCCGGATTAACGCAAAGGCAAACTAGGCACGTGCCTAGGGCCCGATTGGCAGGGGGCCCAGACAGAGGGACAATCAAAACCTAAAAATGACTTGGTCCGCGTTTCAAGACGATTTACGCTCCTCGTCCTGATGACGCGACGCTGTCAGAGCGTTCTGAGGACGGTCTGCTCCGATCGACAGTCGCGCTGGGGGGAGGTCCGCGGCGAGGTCCGGGCGGGGGCTTGCTGTAAACCACCTTTGCCTGGAGCCATTCCAAGCCGATCTAGAGTCGGTCGTGGCGCACCACCGGCGGAGGAAATTTCATGTCAAACTTATGTGTGACACTGCACTATAGAAATGACTGAAACGTGACTAATACTAATAAGTGTTTTAGTCCAAAAGACTAAAACTAAGACTAAATCTAGAATGGCTTCCAAAAACAACTACTCGAGCCTTGTAGTAACGTATAAATACGGTAATAAAAATCAAAAAAATAGTCTGAGTGACTGTTTAATATACGACACATGACTTATTTTGGCATACAAAGAACCAACTCGTAACCAAAGACTACGCTATGTAAAATGTGAATTCACTGTTATTAGTAACTTTGGTAAGTTTCAGATTTCAATTCATAAATAACATCGATGGAGGGGGGCCCAGAAAATACTGCCTAGTATAGTCCATTTATTTAATCCGGCTCTGCCTGTGTGACTAATATCCCAGTGTCTGAGTCTGTAGGAAAGTGTGGGTGTTCAGCTATGCAAAGCTTCCTGCAAGTGGCAAAACACAGGGAACACATGGTAGTGAGCCAATCTCCTCCGACTCCAGTGAAGTGGGGTGCACTCGTACGACCGTATCGAGGCCCCGGACTGTAGGAACCGAGCTGAATTTGCAAGTCCGGCTTCAGTCCAATAAAGATCCACGTTCACCCTGTAACAGATTTAAAATGCGATGGCGCATGACCACATGAGATGACATTCAAATATCATCTACTTTACATTCTAATGCAAGGGGTGAGACCTGAGCGCAAGTGTTTGCAGTTGGCTAATTGCGTTGTTTCAAATAGCGATATTGTTTTGATTAATTGTTGAGCCCTACTGAATACAGAATGCATTTACATGTGCAAGCAAGAAAGCACACTCACGGTATGCATCAGTTTCCTGCATAACATTGACATCTGCTGGCGACTAGTCCTCTTTAAAAAAAAAAAGAGGCATGAATAAAGCTTGACTGTCTGCCTCGAGACTATAATGAACTTCATGCATCCATTTTTAAGGCCATCGCGTTTTTTTTTCTTTCTTTTTCTTAGCCACGGCGTCTTTGTTGTGCTAAACAAAATCATCTTTGGCACAACGACACAAGCTCATTTCCTTTTAGAGGAACCTCAGCAGGAAGGTCCAGTTCCCATACCTCTGTCTCTGTTAGAATAATCAAACTCCTCTTTCATACGCCTCTGTTTCCCTGCACACATTCACGCAGAGACGCACACTCTCCCTCACACACGCGCACAAAATGGATAAATAGGCTTTTTTTCTCCTGGCTTGTGCGGTGGCCCGGCAGGCCTGTTTCGATGATGACTGCTGGAATTTGTGAGGGAGCCAGTGCAGGCCTTGGCCGCCCACGGGCATGCAAAGACGGCCCAAAGCCACAGGAACCACCAGCAGCCCTGCTGTCGCTCTCCTCCCTCCTTTCATCCCCCTGCCTGTCTCCCTCCCCTCCTCGGTGCTACTACCAACACCGCTCCACAATCCTGACGACATGAGACGGAGCTGCGAGTGTGTGGCCACTTCAAACGTTCACATCAGAGTCACACATTCCTCTCTTGCCTCGAGCCAAAAAAAGCTTGTGTTTTGCTTTTTTGTCCACCGTGCGCTGTGGCGCAGTGAGCGTCAAACGACCGCTTCTGCTTTACACTGTCAACCACGGAATATTTTAAATGTATTCGTGAAGTTTATTGCAGTGCAATGTCGCACTGGACTGACTCGACTGTTTTCGTTTTTGCATTTTTCAGGCCGCTGTTTCGAGGGAACTCGGACGTCGATCAGCTGGGCAAGATTTTTGAGTAAGTGCTTTTCTCTCAATGACACCAGCTCTTCATTTTTCCTCATTATCCCTTATTATCCCACTTAAGTATCCAGTACCCAGTCGTCGTTACTGTGACATATGAAAATGGCTGCTGCACTTCCACACTAACGACTGCTCTCATCCCACAGTGTTGTTGGGGTACCCTCAGTAGAGGACTGGCCCCAGGAGGTGGCCCTGCCACAGAGTGCCTTCACCCCTCGGCGCCCTAAGCCAATAGAAGACCTGGTTCCAGACATGGACGAACAAGGACAGGCCCTCTTAATGGTAGATACCTCTTCTTTTATTTACTTATTCAAAGACTTTCTAGTCTACTTTCTCCGATGTTCTGTGGACCTAATGAAGTGTCCACTGTTGACTTTAAAGTTGGAACGCGTTGTTCAGTCGGAGATTTATGTCTACAAAGTCTTAAATACTGTTCTATTTAAACACCAGAGATGGTTGTTCATGGAAATCAACAGTTTGTGAAATACAATAACCATGTCATGTTCAAAGTCACTTAAATGAGTTTTCTTCCTCATTCTGACGCTCGTCTTGAACTCGGACAGGTCGTCTCGATCGTGCCTACACGCCTACATGCACTGAGTTGCCACAGTATGATTGGCTGATGAGATATGTGTGTGAAAAATATAAAACAACGGTTATGCATTTTATTTGACTCACTCTCCTCCTCCTCTCTCTCTCCCTGCAGCAATTCCTTGCCTTCAACCCTTCCAGGAGGATATCAGCCTTTGCTGCGCTGAGCCACCCGTACTTTCAGAGCGTGGACAGCCACAGTAGGAGTGTGTACGCAGCCCAGCCCATCCCCAGCAACAAGCCCACTATGGAGGAGAGGACTGCCTGACAGTCCTCCTTACACCCTCAGTCATCCCACTCGGAGCCTATAAAAAAAAAAAAAGCATTCGGCCTCACTGCTTCACGGTCCTGCTTCATTTTTTCACAGCATTCAAATCAAACCGTGTGTTTAATTTACAGTTCTTGACACTGATCAGCAGATAAATATGAGATAGAATGCATTTATTAGACCTTTGGCATCTGTGTAGCTGGATATGCATCAGTGAAGACCTTTCTTTTACAAGAGTGATGAGGCCGCGGGTGTTAATGCTTTTACACCCTCTCATGTTGTACTGTTATCCTGTTTTTTTTGTTAAATAACTTTTTCAAAATGAGTTAGTTTTCATAGTTGCGATCCGCTCCTGCTGCAGATGCATGTATCTAAAACTCACATCTTCATTATACACACACACACAAACAAGTGGTTCTATCAGTTGAGACAAAGCAAGTTTCTCTGATAATCAGTGTCAAAAAAACAACAAAACAACAAAACTGTTTATTCAGTGTCGCATTTAAACTCGGAAGCAAAACACGAAATGGACCAAAGGGGGCAAATACTTTTTTTATAGTCCATGTACAGCACTGTGGGGACGTACTCAGAAAATGAGGGTATCGATCGTGTCAAGAAGGATGACACTCAACACTCTTCCCCTCCCTGAACAATGCACAAAGCTATCCTCCTTCCATGAACTGATGGATTGTAAATGCTGCTTTTTTTTTGTTTAGGTTGAAAGTTGATGATGGACTGTGTTAACAATGCAAAGAGACTTGCATCTCAGACTGGCTGGTAGTAGTGGACGGAAAAACGGTGCAGATGCCTCTCCCCGTGACCGGTGTTCAGCCTTGCAAGAGCCCTCTCCACTGGGCCTCTCCACCCAGACCGTGCAGGAGTTGTTGTGTTTTTTTGTTTTTTTTACGTGGATCTTGTCCACGTTCCATGCTCGCTGGTTTATGTGTTGGTATCAGCAACACTGTGTGTGTGTGTATGTGTGTGTGTGTGCACTATCTGACTCAAGCACACTCACGCCATTCTAAAAGCGTCTCAAGCCAACCACTTGCTGCCATGTCGAGACTTATCATTCCAGTTCTATGTATAATATCACTGCCACCCTGAGGACGTCCTAAGTAACTGCAGACCAGTAGCAGGATTCTAATGGTTTCTGCATCCCTCCGCGGGACTCGTCACATCGGGCTGATAACGGTGCTGAGACAATGATGAAAGAACCCTATAGAAAAGTTCTTGCCACTCACTCGGTGTTCATGACTTGCTTTGTGCTCGGCCACCGTGGGCGTTTTATCATTATGAAATACAATTATTATTTACTATCTGATACAGTAATGCACAGGCTTGCAATAGGTGGTGACCGTCCCACCAGCACTACTCAACATGGAAACATTTTGGCATAGTATTGTCACCAATATTCTGTATTTAAATTTAATTTTATTGACAAGTCTTATATGCTTGTTTTTATCAAGTTATTAGATTTTCTTTTTGTTTTCGATGCTGGGGCGTACACTATTCTTACACCAATTACACCGAACTCCTTAGATGATTATAGGCTTTGTGTGAGAATAGATTGACAATGTAAGGAATGTATAAAGGATAGGCATTGGTACTGTACAGTATGTAGTGCAGAGTTCAAGCTGTAATGGTAGAAATCTTTTGATACGTGCATCATGTTTTTAAAGTGGATAGCTGTAGAGGAGCGAGCGAGGGTCAGAGGAATGTTGTATGGCAAGAGCTTTTTTTTATTTCCTATTGACAATGTTGAGCGGGTTTCTGTGGGTGCTTGCTGAATTTCATTTACTTTTAATTGAACGTGACTGCCTGTTCTACCGTGGTTTTTATGTTGAAACAATGCACAAATATTTTATGTAGAGTTTTGTTTTTTTCTTTTGCTTTATTTTACAGTTTGTCCTGTTTTATTCAAGTTCAGTTCTTACCAGCAAGGAAAAAAAAAACAAGTTATGCAGAGTTGTATTTTTGTATGTAATAGTTCTTGCAGAACAGTAACATATTTTAACACTGGTTTACGTTTTCTTAACAGGTAGTGCTGCTAGCACACACACAGACACACACACTCTAACTTTCTCAGGACGTCCAAATCCTCTTGGACACAGTTTGCACATCCTTGGGCTACTAACTGACCACATCACAACTCTTTCAGGTTTTCTTTCGAGCTGTTCCACGATCGTGTCGTCGATCTCAGTCTACTGTCATTCCTGTTTATCAAATATATGTTACTGTAGTCATTACTGTCTGAGGATAACTGCCTGTATGAACTGTTTTTGACAGAAGCCTTTAATTGTTAGAAAGCGAACACAATGTAGATCCAAGTATAACTGTTTGCTTGACTAAGCACTGTGTGGATTTTATGTTTGAATAATAATAATGACTCTTATCTGGTGTCAGTGGTGCATTCAGTGCAAATGACAGCTCCAAATACTTTAGGCGTAGAGGTTTACAATTTAAAGAAATTACTGCCTTAGTCTCATTACACTTGATACAATCACTGTAACCTTTTCCTATGAGTTGATCAGCTTGTGATACATTTCAATCTTGTAACATAAAAGTGAAGTCCACTGTCGAGCATCGAGAACTGTCACTTGAGACCTTGATCCATCGTATATACTCACATCACACACACACACACGTTGTTTTTAACATTAAATTGAGATGAGGAACATCAGTCATGGCATTACACTCATGTATGAATACAGACGTTGGTGTCTTATTATTGTGTCGCACCAGTTGAATAAAAAAAACAGCTTTTTATGAATGTTGTTTTGTACTTAAATATAGTTCTAGTGAATTCATTTTGGTCCTCTCCTTCGGTTTTTAAAACGGCACAAAAACAGTTTTAAGTGAACATTTTTGTATCTGTTAATGTGTATTTAAAAAAAAATCTGACAAAGACAAAGTACTCAGGTGTCACATTTGCTATTTATTTGCTCACACTTTACAAACTATAAACGATATTTTTAAATGAGTAGGAAGCTTTGTGTCCTGTATCTTTCTTCTTTTAATGTGAGCCAATTAATAGCAAATGTAAGATGAAAATACTTTGTCCTTTGCTCAGTCGAGATGTACTACAATTCATGTTATTTTGGAACAAAAACATTGTGATTCTCGTGTGGTTTAGCACTCAACTGAATAGCTTTCTGTTGTTGTGCAACCTCCTTTTTTTAATGTATAATTTAATAAGATAGTCTCTTTTTTTTAATCCCACAATGAAGTAAAAGGAATTTACTGTGTCACAGCAGCAAAGACAGTAATGATAAAGGTAAACAATCCGAATGTACACTATAGAAAAACGTTGACAATATATAAACTATAAAAAGGTAAAAAAAAATAAAAAATAGAATGTACATTATAGACATTAATTTACTAAGTTAATGTGTATTATAGTCATTTTTGTTTTTCTGTCGTTGACCTGAAAAGCTAGACTTGCTCTAACCGAGTCCTGAAGGTGATCAAAGTCCCCAAGTAGTGGCAGTAATGAGACAACCGAGACGCTCGCTGCCGCCGAACATCGCAGAGGAAGAAGACGCGGCGACAGCAGCCGTAGAAGAAGAGGTAGAGCCTCAGCTAGAGCTCAGTTTAATGAGGCTAGGTCAATGCTAGCAAGGTAACACTAAAGTCTGTCTCTCTGTTGGACATTTCCCCTCGTTACTAACTTGATATGGGCAAAAGAGACAATCGAGTGGTGAGTTATGTTACCATATCGTTGACAAAACTGACAAACTAAACTTTTACATAAAAAGAAAACCCAACGCGCTATGCTAAACACAAAGCAGCGTTGGCGCAGTAGCTTTGACAAGCTAATGTACACATCGACCAGGAGTTGGGCCTAGTCAGTTATAAATATAAACACGCGTCGATATGTCTCTTTATTCCGACTGATGCAGCATTGTGTACATGTTACCTGCTGGTTGCATGTTGAATTTAGCATTTGAAGGCTAGCGCCAGGCTCATTTAACAGTCGTGCAGCTGCAGCTGTTATTATTAGCTCACAGCAAATAGGCAATAATCCGAGATGGTGGTGATGCGCAGTGTTTGTCGGAGCTACATCCATCCCAAACATAATATTAAACTGAAACCACATGCCAAACACCAAGGGTAATGTCGATTACTCATTAGAGGCCTAGTGGTTTTCCTTAGCACTTTGCCACGTTAACACATCTTTGTCCTCCTGTTCTGTTGTTCCCTTGTTTATTTAGTTAATAAGTGAATCCACCTTACCTTCACCTTATAACAGATGATCACAGTTAGGTACGCTCCTTTGACAATTAATATTATGTAATATGGACAGCAGGCCTGCTTTAAATCATATATAAATGGATCACTTTACAATATTTCTGACGCAGTTTCCTTTTTTATTGGGAATGTATTGTAATTGTGGTGAAAAATATAATTTTTAAATATGTATTTACAATTCAGACATTTTTGTAGACTTAAGCCAGCAAAGAGACAAAGTAAATGTAAGTATTTCTACAGGCACAGATAGGTGGTAGGAAGTTCTGACTATGCAGTATTGATTATGCAAATAAATACCTTTTTGGAAGAATGATAATGAAACATTGCTGAATCTGATGTTGGGTAACATGCCTTCCTCTTTTTTTCCCTCCTGTTAAAAATCAAGTAATTATTGTTGTTGTTGTCATATTGCTGTTCTAATGAGTTCTCTGTTTATCCTGTCAGGCGTACATTAACCCCATTGCTGCTGCACGGGCCAGGGGGCCGGCACAGAACTCTGGACCAACCATACAGGATTATTTAGGCAGACCACGACCAACATGGTGAGTGAAGGATGGATTTTGGCTACTGCTGGCTTACGCTGACACATTATTTGTTTGGGAAAAAAATGGAGGAAGTATGAGGTCTTTCTCACAGTAGCATTCCTGCCATTTCTGCATTTAGTTCATGGTGATACTTTACTTACAGACTCGGAGCAAGTTTTCAGTTAACAAATTCAGTGGGAAAATGTCAACATTTCACTATTTTGTGCAAGTGTTGCACAAAAGGATTTGTGATTAGTATAATTACAACTTCAGGATTACTCCAGAGCGGAAGGTCTTTGCAGGTTGTGCGTGTAAACCAAGGGTCAGTGCCACTACCTTCATTACCAGAGTGCATTATTAAAATTCAAACTCAAATCATGGTCACCCCAGCCCTTCTACTTGTGCATTATATTACATTTCCTCTCAGTTTTGCTGAGTTTAAACTGTTAAGGGGACCATGCATGGTACCGCACCTAGTATTTGAATGAATAAATAATTGTTTATTCTATCTTTTTTCAGATCTCTTGAATGTAAGAAAAAGTTATGACATGTTTTACAACGTATATGATTGTCTTTTCTTCAGGGAAGAGTTAAAAGAGCAGTTAGATAAAAAGAAGAAGGGGTCTCGAGCCCTGGCTGACTTTGAGGATAAAATGAACGAGGTATGTTGACATCTCTTCCATTTTAAGCACAATTCCAGTGATGCATGTCATATTAAGTGGAAGTATGGCAACCTTTTGATCTTTTCATACCAGGTGCAGCTGCATATGAAGAAAAGTTTACAGAACAATTCTTTTAAACATTAAATGTTTTTCTGTTTCCAGAGATGGAAGAAAGTGCTGGCAAAAAACCGGGAGAAGTTGTTAGGTGACAAGGAAAAAGAGAAAGACAAAAAGACCACTGACAAAGAAAAAGAGGAGAAGAAAGAGAAAAAAGAGGTAGGGTATACTTCTTTTATCAGACATATGAAGTATCTCAATCTTGAATCTCATCTTTAGTCAGTGGCTTCTTTTTGTCTTTTTTTGCATTAGAAAAAGAAGAAACAGAAGAAGAAATCCAACAGGGTGAGGAGAGACCTCCAGTATTTTGATTAACAGCTATGCCACAGTACTGTCCCACACACACACACACACACACACCAGTTTGCTCTCTGAGATGGCTTCTTATTTACGTCCGTTGAATGTACTGTTCGAATATCAAAAAAGCAAATAACCTCAAATCTAATGATCCCTGCTTTCACTGTGTTTTGGTCAAGCATTCTTCATCTTCCTCCTCTTCATCGAGTTCTGATTCTTCCAGCAGCTCCTCCTCAGAATCTGAAAATGAGGTAAGCCATACCAACTTCTAGGGTGTGATATTAATGTTCCTACAAATAATCTCTGATTTAAAAATATATATATATTTTAGTGTTTTGAAGCTGGCAGCTATGGTCAAAGCATAGTCTGCATATGAAAAATAGATGTAGTTCTCCAGCTTCCTCCTGTAGCCAACCAGAAAGTAATATAGTAAATAGCCACAAGGTGGAGACTCCTGGTTGAAAAACAAAACGCACTACTCGGTTTGAATAAAACTATGGAAAAATTGCCGAATTCCCACTTTATTAATGTTGGTAAACATTTTCCTAAGGAGTTAATGGTCTTAATCACTATTTTTAGGTATGTTTTTCAGTAGTATGTGATGTCAGTTTTGTTAATTATTTAGGTATGGCACATATGAGTGGACACCAGTGTGAATGACGGCTGGTATTGTCCACTAGGAGCCTGGTTGCAGGCGACGTCTGTGAACTCCCGTTTGCAGAACGTTCATGGCACCGGCCAAAGTGCAATTATGGTGGCTTCAGTTCAGATGCTTATGACACCGCAGCCAGTTGCCGCTTGGGTCAAAGTCATTATGTTCTTGATACCACAGCAATGCCATTTTCAAATGTGCTTGTTTAAATGTACCAATAATAAAATATTGCCTCAAATAAATCTTTATAAATAATAAAGATTCATGTGTGGCAATATTTTATTATCACAGTTCTAAAACTCATACAGTTTAAGATTAACTGAAATAAAGACACCTAAAACCAAAGCTGCTGTGCTTTGCTGACACACCATGATTGACTGAATAAAGTGATGATTGTGCTGTTGAAAGTGATCGTTAGGGACAGCTTCTTCTAATCTTTTAGAACAGTTTTGCGTTTGATAGTTGGTTCGTAGAGCAAATCAAGAAACATTTAAAAGATAATCAGAAAATCTAGTGGATTCAAGACGACTCAAACTGACTTCACCTTCATGATATTGTTTTCCATGTAATTTAACTGTGCAGCATTTGATTGTGCTTCTGTACCTGTGAACAGGATGAAAAGAAGAGCGTGAAGAAGAAACGGAAGAAAAAGAAGTTGGTGGCCAGGAGAGCGTCGGACGTCTCAGAGGAAGAATCGGACGCTGAAAGCAAGGTCTTTCTTTCTTCTGATAGAAATGTCGGCTTCTCTGATTCTACTGGAATTAAGTAGAAATAGATGCTGGTTCTATAAATGTGCAATTAATCAGTTTTTGTACCGTTTCAACTATAAAGCCACATTTATTTATCTACAATTTAAAAACTAGCAGCATTGGACCGAAACTGCTTTATAGTCATGACAAAAGAGTGAGGAATTTAAATGAAGAAATATTGTGAGTGTGAGGCTAATGTGACTGTTTTGTTTTTTCCAAGAAGAAAAAGAAATCAAAAATCAAGGAAGAAGGGGACAAAGATAAGGTAATTAGGATTTTCCTAAAGGTTTTTTTTTCATGATGATGATTTTGTTGACCACATGTTTTTTCACTTACGGGGTGTTTAGAACTGTAACTTTGTGCGGGTTTTTTGTAAGTCCTGCGTCCCTCAGGAAGACAAGAGCCGCAGAAGAAAGAGGAAGGCTGAGCGAAGTTGTAGAGACTCCTCTTCAGAGTTCTCTGTGGATTCAGAGGGTGAAGACGGGGTAAGTTTTATTCAGTAATGGTTGTTGTGGGAGAAACAAACAGACCAGGGGGGTATTCCATTAACGTAGCTAAGAATTGCCAGACTTAGGTGTAAGCTTGAAGCTTGAGTAAGCTCCACCTCCCAATCTAGCTCCAAGCCGTTCTCCGCAGCAGAGCAAACCCTCCTCATGGAGGTATATGAGGATTACAGCCACATAATCTGAAAGAAGGGCAATACCGTGGCAATCAATAAAGCGAGGGATTGTATTGTAAGTCGCTTTGGATAAAAGCGTCTGGTAAATGACATGTAATGTAATGTAAAAGTGACAAAGAAAATTTCAGTATCATCATGTTATATAAATCCCCCATCAAAGGGACAAAATATATGTAGACAATAATCTACCAATTGATTTCTTGATGGTTTTTGTTTTAAACTAATCAATTATGTGGACCTATTAATACAACCAAATCCCTACAATTAAAAGGAAAATCCCCAAAGAACAAAAAGACAACCCTAATAAGTAACATTCATATGAACACAATTAAAATAGCATTATTGTTTCACTGCAATTTATGTGAAATTCTCCATATTTTATCATTTGGCAGTCCTAGTAGTAATGTTATAAAGTGATATTCATCACAGTTATCAACTGGATGTTATGCAAATCGATGGGATAGCTTTAATTTATTTCCTGCATGGCCAATTGTATAGAATTGATATCATTTTCATTTAAGCCTAAGTCATTTTTACATGCTGTATTTGTGCTACTTCTGTATTTTGTCCCACATGCTATATGTTGAATTGTTGTATTTTCATCTTATTTTATGTAAAGCACTTTGAATCACTTTGAAGCACTTTAAATCCTACATTTACATTTCTTATAATAATAATAGGCTACATTTAATCAAAGTATTTTACATGACTCATCACATTTATCATACAATTGATGGTAGATTAGTACATTAAGAAATGCAATGTTGGTTATCATTCTATAGGAAATAATCATATGACAGATCTATTGATTGTAAAACAGATATTATTTATCTAGAATCATTTTAGCAAATCAAGCAATTCAATGGAGATGAGGACCCCATTACAGTAAGTGAATGCAGGTGACAGCAAATGTATCATCTATCTCCTATCAATCAGAGGCCCTAACCCTTGTTACATCAAATGAATAATTACATTTCCTTTTATTATATTTTTTTGCTAATTAGTTTAATTTTGTATTTATTTGTGTCTTATTTTTTATTATATTTTATTTTGGTGATACTGTTCTTTAATGTACTTATAGATAATATATAATTATTAGTCTAAATCATTTCTATAATACATTTTATTATATATTTTATGTTTTACATATTATTTTATCATTCCATGACAGTTGTGTGTCTCTGTTTCTGTCTATTGGACATTCTTTGATCATAGATGGTGCTAAGCTTCACTTTTAGCCTGCTACAGACCAGGTTTGCCCGGCAGCATAAGTTACCATGGTTACTTGGCTGGCATTCACATTAGCCACCTTGGTGGAACAGGGTTGAGGCTCAGATTGATGGAACGGAAACCTGAGCCACAGTTATGGCTTAGCCATGGTTGAGGCTTAGCCAGAGTCATAGTTTCCATGGTTACTGAGTTGGGGCTAATCTCAGCCTCTTTGATGGAACCGAACTCTCACTCATATTAGCCAGACTTGGCCATTTAAGCTTGGCTTTGCCTTTAGCCTGCTTGATGGAATACGCCCCAGTTATTAAAACATTTACTCTCCCAACTCCATAACGGACAAAATGTTTGGAGATGTAGTTGTCCCCCGAAAAAGAATTAGACCAATATTTTCATTTTCATTTTAAAATGAAAGATTTTTTTGTTAATCAGACCTTTTATATAAGAGACTGTTATCACCGTTTGACCCATAGTTATCAACTGTTGCAAGAAACCACCATGAATTGCTTAGCTGCAGACTTTCCCTCCGTTACGTTGCACAACTACCAACGTTAAGTTTTAATTTGTATTTAAAAAAAACCAAAAGGGTAATGGCCGCTACTTCCCACTTTTCATGGTCTCATTTCAACTTTTCCTATCCATAGGCTGAAGCCAAGAAAAAAAAGAGAAGTAGTGAAGAAAAGGACAAGATCATGGTGAGAAATTTTCGTTCAGGGTAACACAGAAACACAAACATTGCTGCAACATGATTGGTTACAGTGAGGTCTGTATTGAAGCCGTTTGTGAGAACACTTGAGTCTGTAAATGTTGCTCCGGACATTTCCCAGAACGACTCTGGCTGCTGGAGTGTATCCCAGCTGACACAGGGCGTAAGGCGGAACACCGCGGACAGGTCGCCAGTCCACCAAAGGGCTCAATTGACCACTGCATGTTTTCTGACTGTGGAGGGAAACCAGAGTTTTTTAATGTAAAAAAAACTCCTACAGTTACCGTGCTGACCACATGTGATACATGGCCTCACCCCTGGTCAAGTTTCTGGTAAATGTATGAGTAATCCTATGTGAAAATACAGCAGGAAAATCTGGCTGTGAGTGAATATTTTGCCTCTTGCGTGCTACTGTAGACCCAGGTGCAGACCCCTCACCTTAAAGAATATCAGGAATTTTCCTGCCTGTATCAGCTGGTGTGGGGACACAAAAGTATCTTTCTGTATAATCAAACTGCACAGTATGGTTAGTCATATTGCAATTATTTTGATAATCCTTTTATCTCAACTGTCATTTTCACCACAAAAACCATTAAATTCCTGGGCCAGTGAGTTCCTGCAGCTGTAGAATTCCACTGTTAGGCTGTTTTTATTCTTATTTATTTATAGCGATTTCATGTTTATTAAATAACTGCAGTTACTTTTTAGTTAAATTTAGCAGTCTACCAATATAAAAACTAATTAACCAAAATTATTGATGGAGGCTGTGAAGTTGACACTTTGCTTTATGTTCTCAGGACAAATCTAAGAAGAAGAGAAAAAAGAAGCACAAGAAACATGGCAGAAAAAAGAAAAAGAAGGCAGCATCTCAGTCGGACTCCGAGCTTGATTAAGAACCGTGGATGTACGGCTCTCTCTGCTCCACGACGTCTCACTAGTTGTGTTCGTTTTTTGCCTCTGACCACCAAAAATGTCTCCTCCAGCTTCAGTCATCACACTTGTTTAAGGAGATCTACAGACTTGAATTGCTCGGGTGAAAAGAAGTGGGACCCCCGTCCCTCAACGCGGCAACTACAGTAACTTTGGTTTGACTTTTACCACCATGCTTTTTATAGATTGTTCTTTGAGTTACAGTCGGCAACAGTACTGAATTCCCCTTCTTGCCTAATCATGGACATTTCCATGTGACAGACACTCGGCTTCCCCATCAGAGTGCTAGCCGGCCAAGACTTACTCCCTCTGCTTCATACCTGACACCTTTACATCTCTTGTTGCTAGGTGAGGCTGATATGCTTGTGCCTGTGTCATGCATGCAGACCTGACCACCTGGTGTGTCGCCAGCCTCATATTGAAGTTGGACTTGTGAAAAGAAGCGTGAGCTGCACAGTCAACATTTATACAAGGGATAATTGTTCCGTTTGAATTGTTGCTACACTGCAGTGTAATTGTACAAACAATGGGAAGTCATTAATAAACTACTGTTTTATCGTTTACTGTTTTTACCATCTGCTTACTGTGAAACCATGACTCGGTTGTGAGGAAGCAGCTTTCCCTTGCTTCCTCACAACTAACTAAAGACCAGTACTATAACGCAAAGCTTTCTCTTAACTTATTCATCATCTTTTAACATTTATAGCAGAATATTGCACTAAAATGTGTCGAGACCAAATAACAGTGATACAAAACATTCAAAAACAGAAAGTAATCAAGCAATTTTCACTCTTCCTTGCAGATTTGTTTTCGTTAAGCCACATTGAAGGGTATTTTTTTAGCATGAACAGCCTGTTTAAGGTCATGCCACAGCATCCCAATCAGATTTAAGTCTGCACTTTGAATAGGCCTCTCCAAAACCTTTATTTTACCTTTTATTAAGCCATTCAGAGGTGGACTTACTGGTGTGTTTGCGATTGTTGCCCTGTTGCATCACCCACAGTCCTAAAGCAGACCCATCTCACTACCACTGACTGTTGGTATGATCCAGATGTAACGAGACACACGTTTTGGAAGGTGCATCCTTGGTGTAATTTTGGTAAGTTCCAAGTTTTATTCATTTGTGGATAATGGATCACATTTTATTCAACAGGTCTTACAGGTAGGTTTGGATAGGGTCTTATTTTTTCCTTTCATAACTTTAAAATCAGGTTGATCTGAAACTGTGAGAAATACACAAAAAAGGAAGCAATCAGAAAGGGGGCAAATACTTTTGGCACGGCACTGTTGCTGTTTGGCTAAAAATTCAATGAGTTTTGTTTTGAAAGGATTTCATCAGCCCTTTAAATGCCGTATCTCCATATCATCCTCAAGTGTATGTTCTGTTCAAGCATGAATAGTTTTAGCAAATGGGGAAGTAATAAACTTAACTTTGATTTGTATAAAGACTTCCATTTCCTTTGGTGTAGGTGCAACATTTACTGTTTTGAATGTAAATGAACTAGGTACAAGTAATAAAACAGTGTGTCAGATACCAGTAATAGGAAGAGTAAAAGGTACACAATTCAATTTTTAATGTATTGAATTAGGGAATTAAAGCAATTTAAAAATAAAAACAAGTAACGATTCAGACATTCATTGGTGTTAATGCATATGGTTAGTTACAATTACTGTAACTGGTATAATGTTAAAAAGTTAATGTGTAGAATATTAACCCTGAGGTTTTACAAGCGGGTCTTGTGACTGGCACAAAGTAAAGAAACCAAAGGTTAATATGAGCTGTGTGTGTGTGCGTGTGTGCGTGTGTGTTGCAGCCTGATGTTACTTAATTCCTATGCCTCAAATCCCAATTCTCAATCTGTAAATAGTCAGTTTTGTGAACTTGACTTTTTTAAACTGACAGTCACAGGACATAAGGGTGTGTGATCTGGTGGGTGCAGTAAAGTGGGAGGGATTTAACTTCCACATAAAGAGTGATGTGCTGTTGAGTTTGAGGAAGTGTAAGGCGGCACAGGAACGTGTCAAATCAGTTCACTGTCTCAAGGTAAGTGGCAGAAATCAGTGATTGCTGTTATATAAACATACTTCCATTATCTGTGAAAACAGATCTGTCCGTTTTTGAGAGTTTTTAGTATGAGCTAAAATGAAACTAACAGTTGCAGAATCAAAACAAAGTGAGTGGTGAGTTGAAGATTTGACTTGGGAAGACTTCAGAAATTGTACACAATATTGTGTGAGGTTTGTTTGAGTCGCATAAACTCCATGTTGTTTCCTTCTGCAGATGTTGAGGATCACACTGTGTCTGTTGATGGTGGTGTTTGTGTGCGCATATCCAAACGTAAGTCAGAGGAATCTCCACACTGAGTAACACAATCTGTAGTAGTTGAGACTGATGTTGAGCCAGGGCTGTGTGCTGTGCTGACTTGACCCACTGCTGTCCCTAAGGCCAATTTTCTCAATCCTGGTCTTTGGGACCCACTGCCCTGCATGCTTTAGACGTTTCCCTGCTCCAACACACCTGACTGAAATAGGGAGCTCAGCCACAAGCTCTTCAAAAGCTTAGTGACAACCCATTTATTAGAATCAGGTGTGTTGGATCAGGGAAACATCTAAAATATGCAGGGCAGTGAGTCTGAGGACCAGGATTGAGAAACACTGCCTTAGGCTAATAATAATTGTCTGAATTGAAAAATGAACTGAATGGATTAACAGTCACTCAAACAAATCAATAATTTGATTGTTCCTAATACTCATATAGTCTATCACGTTTTGAGTGAAGGGTAGTATTCTCATCTCTGCTCTGTTTTTGTTGTTGCATGCATTAAATGCTTATTCTTATTCATGTATCAAATATACTGTGTATCTCCTGGAAATGTCTGGTTGGTTTAAATGAAACAAGTCAAATGAAATGCTTTAATTATTAACAAATGCAGTGGTGTAAAGTTTACATGTAGAGCAGCAGCTTTTATATAGTTCATAGTGATTTTGGCCGGGCAGATAAATTGCCCTGGAGACTTTATTTCTTTCAGCCAACCTGGTGTTTAACCTGTTCATATTTAGATAAACCATTTCATTCTGACTACTTTTCCTGCCCTTCAGGAGCTCATAAACAACCAAGTTCCAGAACTAAAACGTGTCCACTGTGACAACTATTACACCTGCCCTGATGGCACCACCTGCTGCAGACACCCACAAGGTGTCTGGTTCTGTTGCCCATATTCTCCTGTAAGTTGACCTACTGTACATACTCTTGTGCAATACGACACGTGACTAATGAAAATCCTTTAACACATTACTGACACGACATTTACTTCAGGTTCCAACTCAGATTTTTGGGGTGACTTGAAGTGTAAAACTAATGTTTTGTCGTTGTTGTTGTGTAATGGTTTATAGGGCCGCTGCTGTCTGGATGGCTACCACTGTTGTCCTTATGGCTTCGACTGTGACCTGACTTACACGCATTGTTTGAGACGGAACCTGAGATATCCTTTCACTCCTAAACAAGCTTTTTCATCAGTCCCAGCCTCTCTTATTTCTCCTCCAGACGATGAAGCCAGTGCTCCGAAGGTAGAACAAATCACAGAATATGGAACTTTCTACACATGCATGCAGCCAATCCTTTGCCAATTTCTGTGGGCAGATTTAATATTTAAAATGAGAAACTGGGTTTTAGAGGTGTTGCAAGATGTATAATTTACGTAAAAATAAGTTTAGTAAATGAAAATTCTAGTGATGAATTATATAAATAATGGAGTATAATGGTCCGTGTTTATCTTTTTCAGACACCTATGACAGCTCTAATTGAAGCCAGTGACGGTGCTGCCAACGCTGAAGTCATCCACTGTGACTCCAGGTTTTACTGCCCACAAGGAACGTCATGCTGCAAGGATGTGACAGGCCAGTGGAGCTGCTGCCCTTATCCACTGGTATGCGTCATGCATGTTGTGCAACTGTTAAATAATTTGGTTTGACATAGATTCTAACATGATCTCAGAATACAGAAGATCTCATACTGCTGCGGCTGCTTCAAATGTGTGCTGTGACATGGACATGCTTAGCACTGTTTTGATACAGTAGTCCAATGGTTGAATGGTCCGTATTATGTTCCAACACCAATGTTTAAACCAATTTCAGGGCCAGTGTTGCAAAGATGGACGCCACTGCTGTCAGTATGGATATACCTGCGACCCCGGCTCCATTTCATGCAGGAGATTCTACTCTCAGGTCCCCTCCGGCGACCGGAAACAAGTGCAAACAGTCTGAGGACACATTGTGAAAGAGCATTGACAAATATTTGTGATGATCCGGTTCATTGTCTTATACTCATTTCAGATCAAATCAAATAATAATAACTGTGTGCCTGAATTTAAAAATGAACTGGCTTGATCCAGAATCACTCGCACAGATCAATAATTAGGTCATTTGATTGTTCCTAAAACTCATAGTCTATCTTGTTTTGAGTGAACAGTATTATTTTTTTCCCCATCTCAAGTTGTGTAGTAAATTGAATGCATTAAAGCTGAAATAAAAAAAAGGGTGCAAAACGGCATGCATTAAATGAGTATTATTTCATTTCATCCATCAAATATACTGTGTATCTCTTGGAAATGTCTGGTTCATTGAGATAGTTTGCCACGTTGATTTACAGTATGTTCCATATATATTTGGGAAAGACACATATTCTGCGCACCGCCAAAGAGAATTGGAAATGAAAGAATCAACATGTGATTAAAAATGTGGACTCTCTGCTTTAATTTGAGGAATTGAACACAAATAATTGCAATATCCATTGAGGAATTATAAACATTGTTGTACATTATTGTCCATTTTCAGGGGCTCAGAAATAATTGGACAATTGACTCATGGTCAGGTATGGCCTGCTCACTGAAATTTCCAATACGAGGTCCAAAGATATGTAAATGCAAGGGAAGGCGGCTGCAGTAAAGGCTGAAATTAATGACAGTCGGATATGCATTTTGGGTGTCTGCATTTGAATTAAAAATAAGTGTAATGTCAAACCACATGGACATGAATGGAAAAAGCGATTGTCCACTGTCCTCGGGGGACGGGCACTTGTACACGTGTAATCCGTTTTACAAAGAAACGGATTACACAAATTTGTAAATATTTGTATAACATGTCCAGACTTGTCAACACTGTCTGCTTTTTTTATATCCCAACTTTCCCGTGGTGTCACGTCTGTCCCGTGATGCGATGAGTTTGTCCACGGCAGGAAGGAAGGGAGAAGAGGAGGGAAGCAGCACCGTTTGACTCCGGGGAGTCTGTCCTCCTTCACCCCTCCCTTCTCCCCCCCGTTAGGTTAATTTACTGGAACTCCCGGCCGAGTTAGTTAGTGCCTCCTTCGGTCTTTCCACAGGCAACATGGCTGTGTTGAAGATACAAGACCAGGTAACCTCATATTCTCCTTCCAGCTAACACTTACCGTCGAGCTGAGTCTGTGGTGCCCCTAATGCTGTTTTGCTAGTTTGCATGTTAACTAGTCGACACAAAGACTCGTTTAAGTGCCCACATTGGTGATAGCGCAACTTCACCAACATGCAGTGTAAAAAAGTTTACTTGGTGACTTTAACGACTTGCGTGACGACACATTTTTAATAAATAATGGTCTTATGGCTAGGCTAATGTTGCGGGTCGGTTAAGTGCACTGACAGTTGACATGTTAGCTAACTAGCTAGCTGTAACTCCTTTTAAGATAGAACCGTAACGTAAAAAACCGTTACGTCATCCGTTGCCTCACTTTAATTGACCCGCTTAAGTGGTCAGTTCACGTCAGATCAATGTTTTTGTTGTTTCACTGGGTGTTTTTCTTCCTTTTTCTTTTTAGTGTTTGTCTCTGTCCCTGGTGGTGATGGAGTAGTGAGCACAGCTGGATGATAGTAGCTACGAGGGTAAAAACAGTGTGGCTAAGACCGCATATGTAGTTAAAAACTGTTACAAATAAACACACGTACACTCACCAGCCACTTTATTAGGTACATCCGTTCAACTGCTTGTCAACATCTAATCTGCCATAACATGTCAGTAAGTCAATGCAATTTGGCATAAAGACAACTGCTGACAATTTTGTCATACATCTTGTTCTGTGTCTTGGAAGTAGGACTGCAAGTGTCTTTAGGGAAGTTTTGTTTAAACATGGCATGGTCATTGGTGTACATTAACTGTTGCTCTACTGGGATTTTATTGCACAACCAGTTCTAGGGTTTACAGAGAATGGTCTGAATATGACAAAATATTCAATCAGCTGCAGTTGTCTGGGTGATACCAGAGTGTAGAGAGGGTTAGACTGGTTCGAAGTGATCTAAATGTAGCAGTAACACAAATAGGCATTTGTTAAAACCAAAGTATGCAGAAGACCATCTCTCACCACAACACGTCAAACATAGAAGCAAATGTGCTACAGTGGCAGAAGACCATACTGTGTGCCACTCTTGCAATTTCAGTAAGTGTTCTGCGTACCTAACAAAGTGGCTGATGAGTTTATGATGTCTTACACACAATTGGGTTATTGCTGTGGAGTTGGATTAAACTGTTGTAATGAATTTGATTCCATATCTGCACATTACCCAAGTCTAGGCTGGTGATTTTCTACCTCGGGAACCTTCTTTTGTCAGCTGTCTATTTTGCCCCACGCTCTGTGTGGGGCAGCTGTGCACTGTCACCTGTTGCTGTAGATAAATAAGAAAGTCTGTCAGACTAAAATAGCAGGTGGTTCTGGCTCCCACGTCTTAAGCTGAGTGTGTGAATCGCACACGATACACAGGCTCAAATCTCATGAAAGACACTGCAGTGGTTATCTCACTCATACATCAGTGACACAGGAGTAGTTTTCAGGCATGACCGAAACCGATCCGACATTGGTCTGGTCAAAAATCACTGGCTCAGATGTTGCAATAGGAAAACAGTAAAATCTAATTTGATGTATAGATGTTTATTATCACATACAGTAAATGCATTACTTGGCACAGGCTGTATAGGCACAGACTGCAGAGGTGTGTACTGTCGCTGTCATGTGAATGAGGGCTGCATGTATGTTGAGCATCACTAGCATTATGTAATTGAATTGTATGTAAACTCATCAGCACAACTATGTCATTAACCGCTAAGTTGTTTTTTTGACTGGTTTTGTTATCTGTTGATACTCAAAGTTCTGTTATTAATATTGGTCACCTAAAACTGGTATCTAGTCATTCCTAGAGAATTCCATACCCTTTTTGGTAAGTGTGGCTAATCACATAAAGGTCCAAAGTTACATCTCGTTAGTTATACTACTGTAAGTAAATATGACGGGCATATGTTGTGTTATTATGTTTATTGAATAAATTATTACACTGAGAAAATTTCATGAACTTGGTGGAGTTTGATAAAACTTGCTTTACAATGGGTCAGTGGTTGTGCAGTTCCGTCGCCTGTCCAGACTGTCCATTCTTCCGGACAGTCGCAGACATGTAATAAACGGAAGAGTGTGTGTGATAAGATCCCCCTTTCTATTCTTCATTGTCCTGCGTTGTGCTTACTGAAAGAGAAACACACAGGGGGGCAGAAATAGTCACACAGTGTAACGGGTCGGCGGATGGAGTGTTTCACTTTTGTCATGGGCCTGTGTTTGTCCTCTAGAGGGTACTCTTTAGAAAGATATTAGAGTTGTGTCCTAACCAGACTGTGGTCCTGCCTGAGGAGGGAGGTGGAGATAGGCATTAACAGATCACACACATTGAAAACAGAAGGTCAGGCATACAAGAGAGAGTGTTGTAGTGTGTGTTTACTTACCCAGGGCTTTTTAGATGTGACCAGGGTGCATACATCAGCAGTATGCTGTTAATGGATACTTTCTATTGAGCCTCTATGCATTATATAACAACTTGCTTCTGTTTCTGCTTAAGTTATTTGTGTACAGTATGCACACACAGCAATTGCTATAGGTTCCCATTTCTTTTCTGTCAGGCTTAAATCCATATACATGAATCACCATGGCTTCACTGGTAAACAGATTTTGAATGGGCAGGATGTATATGTCTTAGTCATCAGAGATAATCAGAATAGATTTAAAATGTAATTTCAACTTCAGAATGAATGTCCTACAATAACTAAATAATTTCATGTCAATTATATGATTGCAAAGCAGCACAATCCATCAAAGAGTCATCATAAAGGTGAAGTTTCTTTGTCACCTGTTGATATTTAATGTCTCTTCTGATGCTGTTCTGATGTTACTTAATGACTCCTCCTCAGGTTCTCAAACACCAAGAGCAGTTAATGGATAATGTTATATTGGCAATTGGCCTTTGCATACCATACATGCTGTGTCATGACAGAAAAAGCTTTACCATAGATCACCATCTCTCGATCTTTAAAAGCTGTAAAATCTCTGAGAGTCAGCATCATCATTGGCACTGTCCCAGCACACGCATGGATCCACAACACGTGCTGGCCTTTGTGTGTCTGGACTGGGATTACATTACACACAGTGCATCCTGTCGCAGGGTCAAAGCAGAGGACAGCTAGCTTGTATATTTCTGCTCACACATGCCAGACTCACAGTCATGTTGGTTCTCTCTCATCATGAAGTGAAGCTGCTGTGTTGTCTGTGAAGGTTCTGTCATCCAAGTCATTGTCATCTTCAGAAGTTAAAGACGTTTTACCTCTCAGCCAAGAGGCTTCTTCATTTCTGGCATCGGTGATTCCTATAATTTGCAAGTTTTCTACACGTCCACTCACATTCCCGCAGTCGTCAAAATCATTCCATTCTAAAATGTGTTGCAACAGGTCATCCAGGTGGTGGGCATTTTAAGGAGTTAGCTGTGGGCAACTGGACATGCTTGAGTTAAATTGACGATGAACTGAAGGATTGGAGTTGAAAACGTCTTCAATTTAACTTAAGCAAGTCCAGTTGCCAACAGCTAACTTGTGAAGAAGCTCCTACACTGCAAGGTGGTTTTGTTTGTTGGTATTTGTGACAATATTGTGCCTGCATCCCCCAGACGTTGATGTGATGAGATCAGTTTCGCCCACAGTGTTTTTAACTCTGGGGTTACATTTTTGTACGAGCACCAGTTTGTGGATTTAATAAGCAGGCATTTAACAATTGCCTGCCTTATTTTATTTTTTTTTATTATTATTATTATTATTATTATTATTATTATTATTATTATTATTGTTTATTTATTTTTACCTTTGCTTTGTTTTGAGTTTTGTAGAAGTTACCCAAAGTCTAATTTCTGTTCTGCAAATAGTTGCTTTGTAAACATCTTAAGGCTACACTGCTCAGAATCCCCTAATGCTTGCAAGTAGAAATAAATATTGTTTGTTTATATACTTTGCATCCCAAACATCATTCTTTATTTGTGCCAGCAGACCTGCAATGTCATCTTATATGCTGCAGGAACAGAAATATAGCTGTGCTTCACATGAAGTTTATAAATGGTAAGTCCATTAAATTCAAAGTTTAGGACTGTGGAAACTCTCTATCCAAATGAATTTCTCCCTCTCTCTCATTTGTCCTCATTCCCTCCCTCTCTCTGAGTTAATGGGGTTGTGTGGCTTGGCAAGACTGTTCTTTTTAGAATCTGTGTTGAATATGAAGGAGACACTGAGACATACACAGACATGCACGGACAAAGTGGTCTTGTTTGCTACCCTCACATTTACTGGCAAAGCCTGTGTTCCAGTTTTATAATGAGGAGATGGAGACTTTTGAAGCTATGCCACTGATACACCAAAGGGTATATGAGAACACACACACACACACACACACACATCCTGTCCTGGTATCCATTTTCCTTTATTCTCTTTTATTTGGAAGGAAAGGGCACCTCTATTTTAGCACCGGATTTATAAAAATGTAGACCACTAAAATCATATTTAGCAATTCCATAAACAACCAAACATTGTTCTGTTTCTCACATGAAGTTCGTTGTATCTCAGGCTTGGCACTCAACCGAAAATGAGGAAACCTTCAATCCCCATTTGTTTCACATCATATAATAAAGGTCCATTGTGTATAATTTAGGTGAGATTACTTTTGGCAGAAATTGAGGATAATTTCTTAGTATAAATAAATAAATACTTTGTCATTTTGGAGCGTTGTGTTTTTACAATAGCCTGCAATGGACAAACTAAACATATTTTGAGTTTAAATGCTAAGTGAAGGCTACATAGGTTCTCCTACACTTGAAAGGAGAGAATTAGGTGAGGGATTTTCAATATTCAATAATAAATGTTGATACATTTTACATACGGTATCTTTTTAAATGTACATTACCAGAGAGTATAAGCTTGATATAGCATGATACAAATGCAAACATTCAGAATGTGTTGAATCATTCTACATTCAACATGGTAATGTTTGCTGAACATAGGATTTTCTTTGCAGAATCAATAATGATGAAGCTCATTCTGTAAAACAAGCATTTGATTTATGTTTTTATACCAACAGTAAAAGACAGCACTACTTGGTTAACTTTGGCGGTGTATGACTTGATAGTATTTATACATATACAGAGAACAAGGAAACATCTTTAAATACTCTATTTTAAATTGATTATGTATCTGACTAACTTTCTGTACCAGCTGACAGAGGATGTTGTAGTGCTTTAGTAGGTACCTGCCTACAATAATTTAACCCTCCTTCCTCTCTCTCTCTCTTTCTCCTCCTCTCCCCCCTCCCCCACCTCATCATTTGAAAGAACAGGCTTCAGCAGTCTATCGGAAACTAGCAATGCATACACTTGTATACGTGGGGTGCTACAGCCCCTGTCCGTGCTAATCACAGGGTCTGTGTGTGTGTGTGTGTGTGTGTGTGTGTGTGTGTATGTGTGTGTGTGAGAGAGTGTGTGTATTCCTGGCTGCAGCATAGCAGTGAGGATATGTGGCTTCCTGTGTGTGCTGCTCGGCAGCTCCAGCTCATTCTGCTGCATGCCGCTCACTGACACCATTACGCAGAGGAATTCCCTGCTGTCTCTGCTGCTGCTGTTCACAGGGAGTCTGAGCGTGGGGTAAAGGGAAGAAGGGAGAGAAGACATGCAGCAAAGCAACATTGACCGATGGAGGACATTGGATTTTTCTTGAACATGAACTGTGTTTGTTCCTGAGGAAATCACACTTTCAGTGGGATTTCTTGCTGACCCTTGTGCTCCTTAATTGTGCACATATATGTAGGTTGGAACACTGTATGAGTGTGTGTGTGTGAGTGAGAGTGATTGTGTTGATGTGTGTGTATGAGTGTTCATTACTGATGCGGTCAGAGCGGGCTAGCCGTGTGTGCATTGTGGTGCTGGAGGAGGTGGAGGAGGATGAGCCCTCATCTTCACCCCCACCTCCTCGGCCCAAATCATCTCCAGACCGCAGGTCCCATCATGCCTCTCGAAGGGCTGCTGCGCAAGAGGACAAGGTGAGATGGGCTCTTCTTTTTGCTCATCTATCGAATGAATCTGACTTGGCTCAATCATCATTTCACCGGAGGTGTTGTCTTCTCTCGGTTTATATCCGGTTGGTGTCTAAATGTCAGCATTCACTTGGATTTTTAACCACACCAGCACTCTCGTATTCCCTTGTTCTCAAGTTAAAACCTGTGCTGAAGTACATTGTCACACGTTCTATTGCATTTAAAGACAAAGCCATGCCGGCACATGCTGTCTAGTGCTAAATATAGCACCAATAACATCACTAACATAGCTCAGCCATATGAGATAGCTGCAGGTTTGAATAGATTATCAGCAAAGCCTAGGCCTTTGTAGTCTTCAGTGTTGGCTGTATAAAGGGCAAGTGTACATTGAAACATGGTAATAATAACTCTTCAGTCTATGCTCTTTGAAGTGTGCATATTGATGCAAAGCCGATGAAGATGTGTCGGCCCCGATGATAGGGTCTGTGTTTCGTATTTGTCTTCTTGATCTTTGACATAGTTTTGATGTTCTTCAGAGTAGTAGGCAAGAGATGGATAACAACATGCCTAACGGCCCCACTTATTTTTAGTTGGGATGAAATGAGAGAGGTATGGGGACATAGCTTGAGACTACCAAGCAGGTTCACATGGTGGTGTTTATATTTTACTGAATGGCATAACTCAAATCTCACTTAATGTGGCAGCCCCTGTTGGGGAAAAGGGTGTAAATGTGCAAGATTAGTGTGCAAGATTATTGACAGACACAGTATTGTAGAGGTCACACTTGGTATATTGAAAAACACAGGGCCTACCTTAGAAGTGCATCATCATGTCAGTGTTCATATATTTGTTTAACTTGTGAGTGCATTATCAGTAATAGTGAAGCACAATATTAAAGCACTGGTCATAGTGTGCTGTCTAAGGTTTATAAACTAGAGAATAATATTAATCTTAGAGTAAGCCATTGAAACAAGGAAGATTAGCTATAGTTGTCAAGTAAGATGGTCATTATATAGTAATGATGATACAAAATTATGATATACACACAAAAAATGGCTCACAATATTTTTTTCAATACTTTATAGTAGGGCTGCAACAATTATTCGATTAATCAATTTCTGAATTCCTTGTCAACTATTTTGATAATCAAGTAGTTTTTTCAGCTTCTTAAATGTTAATATTTTCTGGTTTCTTTTTTCCATATAACAAAGAAATCATTAAAACTGAATAATTTTGGTTTGTGGATGAAACAAGACAGAGAGAGAGAACAGCAGCATTTCCAGGTTTGCTAAACTCTGATCTATATTTTTCAACATAGAGGCCTGCCATTGGGTCCTTATTTCAGGCACCATTCCCTCCCTCCACCTCTTGCTTGTTAGTATTTTTAAAAATTCCTTTGCCAAGATAAACAGTATGAAAAGCTACCAAGCTAGCAGCCTACCTGCTAAAAATGGAAAGATTCAATAAAGATTGAGCAATGATATTGTCAACATGCATGCATGTTTTCTCATTGTTTATTGGAGAACTATTTTGAAAGCAGCAGTATTCAGAAATGAATTGTGAGCTTAATATAGTGTTCCTTCCTTTAGCCTTTAATTTTGTATGGGCTCATGCCGTTCTGTAGCCCAGCAATACCACAGAGGGTTTATGATGTCTGCTGAGCATCAGTGTCAGGCAGCACCATGTATCTATGTATATGCTAACTATGTACACACACACATACAGATGTATGCAGTATAATCCAAGGGGAGTGATGTTGTAAGGTATGTGTCCAGGATGTTTTTGCATTTTCCTTTTGAAGAAATGTCACATCTCTTCTCAGGAACATGACTTCACAAGTGCTTTGTGTAACTTAGTTAGCTGATTCCAAATGGTGGTGGAATAGTAAATGCTTTGTTAGTTACAGAGAAATTTCTTCCCACATTGCACCTGTCTTTCACGTCACTGTTTACATTCTTATCAAGTGGCCTCACACCGCATGGCAACAGAGCACAGCTTTAACACTCACAGATGGACTCAGACATTTACATAATGGTGTGTATGTGTGTTTTTGAGCTCTATGCTGCAGCTGATACTGTTGTAAACAAACGTGTGATATAAAGCCATTTTATGACCTTTGGCTTTCTCCCAGCCTGGGATTACAGACCCTCTCCTTTGAAATTTCTTAAATGTCAGTTGTCAACATAGAAAATGACTGCCTTGCAAGTTGAATGAAGGACGTAGGTGTTGTTCATCAGCACTTGTCTCTCTCTTTTTCTTTGTCTGTAGCCATCTTTGTTAAGAGCCATCTTCAAAGTGGACCCAGATGAAGTTCGCTCCCTCATATTTAAGAAGGAGGATGTCAACATTCAGGTTAGTCACACTGTTATTTTTACTCTGATTGCATCCCAGTATAAACGACACCAAGTAGAGCAGCAGTCAGCCTGCATGCTACAATTGATCTGGGTAGCTATTTATCGATTGACTAAGAGTGCCTTTTGGCAGCTTTTTTCCTTTCCCATTTTGTAAAGCTGTCAACCAGGACAGGACACATGAGCCCTTCATAACATTCTCCACTGTCCAACGACCTTCACCTGATACCTCTCTGCCATTTTTCTCCCATCACTTTCACTGTCTATTCTTCATCTTCTCTGTTTACACCCCATAGTTTTCTAGCCTATGTTTTTCTCTCTGTGCTTCCATCTTTGTGTGGGTCTAATAATGCTGAGTTCATTATCATACTGAGTCTCCCTGGAGTCAGCACCTCTTGTGGTCACATGACATTTGTTTATAGCCCCACTCTTCCAATTGCTCTCTACTGAGTTGGAGTAGACAGAGAGGTGGGGGGTGCAGTAGAGTGATGCAAGTGAGAATGCAAGTGACCAGTTGATGGACATTTTCCACTCGTGGCCAAAGTCTCATGTTTCTTGTGGTCTCCTAGTGTGGGGTTTATGGATTTTGTTTGGTGTGTGTGTAATGAATGAGGTTAAAAAAAAAAGAAATGATGTTATGGTGTAATTAGTGTTTTCTTTGGTTCTCCTGTTAGGATAATGAGAAGAGGACACCTCTGCATGCTGCAGCGTACCTGGGAGACGCAGAGATCATTGAGCTGCTCATCCTGTCTGGTAAACATAGCAGATTGCAATCTACCCATTTATTAAACAATCCACTTAATCATCTACTAGTAATATTTTTTTTTATTTATTGTAGAGATTTTCTTGATTTATTGTTAAAATGCAAGCTTGTTTCCAGCTGCTTTGTATCTATTTGAGCTTGGGACTGAGGCATAATCCAGCACTCAACCTATGCAATCGTGTTCTTTTTCGTCCTTCAAAAAATTTCAATGAATGCTGCAATCGTTTCAATAAACGTCTACATATACACAAAACCAATATTGTAGTGACTCATAACATACGACAAAAGTGTGTTGGTGTGTGATTGTATGTGTACTCAATGTGTTTCTCAATAATTTGATGAGTCAGCAACAGGTGCAGCGTCAGAGCTATTTTAACCCCTTGAGCTTTCCAATTTGGCTCTTGGGAGTGTCTAATCTCCTAAGCTCTGCTGGTTGATAGAACCCACTGCAAAGAAGTCGCATAAAAATCTCTTTTAACATCTTTATAATTAGTTTTTGGCTTTGATTCACAGTCTCATTCAAGTGTCATTGAGAAGACATTTTTTTTTTTACATGTTTGTTGTCACTCTTGTTGACTTCTCTCTGTCTCTCTGTCACACACACGTACAATTTCCTTCTCTTATGCAAGGAGCCAGAGTCAACGCCAAAGATAACAAGTGGCTAACTCCTCTTCACCGAGCTGTTGCTTCTTGTAGTGAGGTAATATATTACACACACACACACACACACACACACACAGGGATATTTACTAACGCAGCTAACATGGACACCCAGAGAAAATAATTAGAGCTGTAATATGTTTTATAGATGAATACAGTCAGAGGTAAATTGACACAACCTCTTGGAACTTGTGCTTTAGCACTTGTGTCTTTTTATTTATTTTGTAGTGTTCTCATTAAAGCCCTTGCTTCATTAAGCACACTGGTCAGCACACTGTGACAGTGTAAAAAAAAAAGAGTCTGCTCACCTCATGACCCATGCTCCCTGTCCATCCAGGATGCAGTGTCAGTGTTGTTGAAACACAGTGCAGATGTGAACGCTCGCGACAAGAACTGGCAGACACCGCTTCATGTAGCAGCGAGCAACAAGGCAGTACGCTGCGCAGAGGCTTTGGTTCCTCTGCTTAGCAATGTAAACGTCTCTGACCGCGCAGGACGCACTGCCTTGCATCATGCTGCCTTCAGTGGACACGTAGAGGTTGGTCTTCTTTTCCTAATACACTCATGCAAACAAAGATTCATCAGCACATACTCAACGTGCTCCATGTTTTGTCAGATGGTGAAGCTGCTTCTGTCCAGAGGAGCCAACATTAATGCGTTTGATAAGAAGGACAGGAGGGCTATCCACTGGGCAGCCTACATGGGTAAGATTGCAGTTCCTAGTAGTTGATTCTAGAAACTGAACAGGGTAGAAAGCACTGGATTGACTTTAACTCGCCTCATACTCTGTCCTTGGTTTTAGGTCACCTTGAAGTGGTGAAATTATTGGTGGCCAGTGGAGCTGAGGTGGACTGTAAGGACAAGAAGGCCTATACTCCTCTCCACACAGCTGCCTCCAGTGGCATGGGCAGCACCGTGCACTACTTGCTGAGCCTGGGTGTCCACGTTAGTACATATGCACTTGCAATATTCTTATGTACATCCTGTGTTATGACCCATACAACTTGCTAAATCTTTACTTGTAACTATACAAGCTATCTTGAATGGCACGATCGTGTAGTAATATAATATGTTTAATTCTCTCTCTTTGCATAGGTTAACGAGGTAAATGCCTATGGCAACACCCCACTGCATTTGGCCTGTTATAATGGACAGGACGTGGTGGTCAGTGAGCTCATCGAGACGGGGACCAATGTCAATCAGGTATGTGTGGAATATATAGAATATATAGTTGTGTGTTTCGCCATCTAGTGGCGCCACCAGTACTGCGGTGGCACGTTGTCCGTCACCCTCTGCTGTCCTGCACTGTTCTGCACAGTGGTCACGGTCACTTCTCCAAACCTATGCCTGCTGCAGCGTTTTGCAGCTGAGAGGTCTGGATATTTATTCAAATTGTAGGCCTACTCAGTAGCAAATTATGATTTTAAAAGTAACTAAGCGTACTGTCTGTAATCTAAAATTACAGACAGTACGAGTACTCCACAATGAATTACAGTAATGTGAGTAGTTGAAATTGTTTACCTCCACCACTGATTAACTCAGCTACTTGATGTTTACATTGTGGTCATTAGTTTGCCCTAATTAGAGCAACTTACGTCATATTTCACAACAACACCACATTGCGTTAATTTACTCTGTGCGACCCGGCAGCCTTGATAGAGGCGTCTAACGTGAGCTAGCTCAGCGAAGTTTGCTTAGCTGACATTACTTTTTCACTGTGTTAACCTAGGCAGCCGCATGCTATTCATTGTGAGATTGCCGAATTTTAACCAAAATTTATCGGGCTGTTGCTGTTGGGAACTAAGTCCCCTCTGTTAATATTTTTGATCCACTTCTGGCGAATATCGTGGTCCTCTGCACGCCCAGGGAATCGATATAGACCTTACGGCCACAGACAGGGGCAAGGGTAAAGGGTTTGTGTAGTTCGCATTCAGTTTTTATCCAAATTATCCAGTTTCCTACTGCTGTTTCAGCAGCTGAGAATTGCACAGGTTCTTCCCGACTTCCTAGACATTGTCAAAATTAGTGCTGCATGAAAAGTACAGGTAAAAGTAGAAATGTACACTGCTTATGACAGCTCCCTATAGCAGATTAAAAGTGCATGGGTACCGTGGTATGTTTGTGGTCACTGTCTTTATTTAATTGTATTATATTTGTATTTTGATTCAGGTGAATGAGAGGGGCTTTTCTGCTCTCCACTTTGCCTCCTCCTCTCGCCAGGGGGCGCTGTGTCAGGAGCTGCTGTTAGCCCACGGCGCTCATATCAACATGCGGGTGCGTCCATATGCAAATACAGTTTCACACAAATACTGAAACACACAGTGATACTGATGACAATGATATAATCATATTTTTTTAAAGAACACAATTTGATGTAATAAAAACAAGACGGTGAGATAAGTTCTTACCAGTTTATGTGTGCTACACAGATTTGAAATGATTGTGTATGTAACACTTTGGTCGCAGTGATGGAAACTGATATTAAGTCCTCAGAGCCTCAAGATGCAAGGCCATATGGAAGATGGGGGATGTGATGGTTCCCTGTGGCTGCAAGCTGCTCTGTGTGTGTGTGTGTGGTCAACGTTTTTGAGACAAGTTCTGTTCATTTTAGCTGTTTGACATCAGTGTTAGACTCACATTTGAGTCAGCAGCCCAAACCTACACCTCCCTAATACTTATATCCTGTGTATGTTGTTTTCAGATGATCGTAACTATTTTCCTTGTCTGTTGTTGTCTCTCCCTTCATCTGTCTAGAGTAAGGATGGTAAGACCCCCCTCCACATGGCAGCTACCCATGGAAGGTTCTCCTGCTGTCAGGCCCTCATTCAAAATGGTGAGCGCCTCAATTCAAATAGATTTTTAAGATCTATAAATATTAATGTGTGTCTTGTCTTGGTTGTGCTTACTTTCCTGTGTAGGTGTAATTGAATGACACACATATACATGTTTATTTATGTGTATGTAGGAGCTGAGATTGATTGTGAGGACAAGAGCAGAAACTCTGCCCTTCACATCGCTGCCCGCTACGGACACGAGCTCATCATCACAGCTCTCATCAAACAAGGAGCCAACACCGCCAAGTCAGTAACAACTGACTTTTAAACTGAGTTTATTCTGTGCTTTGTTAATGATACGAATAGAGATAGTTACATATCCTCTCAACCTCTTTGTTTTCTGTCTGTCATGAAAACTGCAACTTCACACACACAGTATCCTTCCCGTCTTGTAATAACTAACTACTCTTTACCATTTATGTTTTCAGGAGGGGCATTCACGGGATGTTCCCTCTTCACCTGGCAGCTCTCAGTGGCTTCTCAGATTGCTGCAGGAAGCTGCTGTCCTCAGGTACATTCATGCTGACACCACACTTGTCACTGCAAACACCTTGTTAACTTAAAATAATTTGCTGATAGCATATTTGTGCAGAGTTTGACATAGACACCACTGATGACTTTGGGAGGACCTGTCTACATGCTGCTGCAGCTGGAGGGTAAGAGTGTTTTTGTGTCTGTTGTACCATTGTTTCATACAGTATATTGTTGTCTTTTTTTATGATTTTTGTTCTTTTTTGAGAGTACAGAGAAACAGAAAGCCCATACTTCTCTGTGTGCTGGAAGGTGATACATGTAAAATAATTAGAGGATGGTTGCCAAAGATTTTGAAAAACAGAGCCACATTCATTCACGTGGGCCACATAGTGGCTAGCACTGTTTCCTCACAGCAAGAAGGTTGCTGGTTTGTATCCCAGTCTGGGCCTTTCTATGTGGAGTTTGCATGTTCTCCCTGTGTGCAAAAACCTGCAGAGCTTAATTGGACATTCTAAATTGTGAGTGAATGGTTGTTTATCTCTATATGTTGTATACCCTGCAATGGACTGGTGGGCCTGTCCAAGGTGTATCGTCCTATGCCAGCTGGGATTGGCGTCAGCAGCCTCGTGACCCTCATGTGGAGGATAAAGCGGTAGAGTGTTCTACCGTCTAACAGGCGGTGATTGGAATTGAAAGTTGGTTTGCTCTGAGCAGCTACAACGGAGTCAAAGCCACATAAAATGATCATCTGATGAGAGACGTGTGTGGGCTGCAAATGAAAAATTAAATTGTGAATATACTGATAGTACGTTTGTTATTTTCTTGGTCTCTGATGAGCTGCTGTATAGAATTATTTTTATTTTGTTTTGAGAGATTTATATCACGATTAAAACTCGCTCTCCAAACAGGAACCTGGAGTGTTTGAACCTGCTGTTAAACATAGGAGCAGACTTTAACAGGAAAGACAATTTTGGAAGGTGAGCTTAAATTGAATTTAATCTAGTAACAACAAAGACTGAAGACACTGGTTAACATTTGAGAACAATTTGGAGAATGATGGAGAGTATTAAGATGTCACTGAGATAAATAACATTGACTCTCTGACCTTCCCAGGACTCCATTACACTATGCATCGGCCAACTGTAATTTCCAGTGTGTGTTTGCCTTGGTGGGCTCCGGGGCAAGTGTTAATGAGCTGGACCAGAGAGGCTGTAGCCCCCTGCACTATGCTGCTGCTGCTGACACTGATGGAAAGTAAGTTCTTCTGTGAGGTTTACCTATTTATATTTACGGATCAGAGTCCCCAGTGTCCGATTTAAGCTTCTCCCTTGTCTTTGTCAGATGTGTAGAGTACCTGTTGAGGAATGATGCCGATCCAGGAGTGAGAGACAAACAGGGTTATAGTGCTGTGCATTATGCCTCAGCCTATGGACGCACACTCTGCCTGGAACTGGTGTGTACAGTTGCTGTGCTGAATGAAAATACGTATGTCTTCTACTGATTTAAAAAAAAAAAACAGTCTTTGTCTGTCTCTTTTAGATGGCGAGTGAGACTCCTCTTGATGTGGTAAGGAAGAAATCTGAATCAGCCAGTGTTGTACAATGAGCTCTTAGAATGATTCTTGAAGTGTTAGTCAAATTGAGCTACTGCTAAACATACTCTATCTTGTTTTTGTTGGGATAGCAATTGGCCGATCAGTTTTTTAGGCTAAGAAAAGAGAATGCTTTTTAACCTTAAATCCCTTGTGGCCTACAAATTTGCCATGTCTTTTGTGCAGCTGCATCCTCATACCATTAACATTGTCGCACATGGAGTAATGAGTTAACAAAACTAAACCAAGACCTCTCATAAGTAATATATAAACCATGTCTCTGTTTCAGCTAATGGAAACATCGGGAACTGACATTCTGAGTGACTCACAGAGCCAGGCCCCCATCAGTCCACTGCATCTGGCGGTTAGATTGTCTCCTTCACTCCCTCCACCATGTTTTTTTTCCATTGATTTTGATGAGTTCCACCGCTACTGCCTTTAAACAAAGTGTGTGCGTTACTTTTTATTCACCCAGGCTTATCATGGACACTGTGGAGCATTAGAGGTTCTCCTGGCGTCCCTGCTGGATGTGGACGTTCGTAGCCCAGAGGGCTGCACCCCGCTCAGCCTTGCCTGCTCAAGTGGTCACCAAGAGTGTGTCTCCTTGCTGCTGCACCATGGTGCCTCACCCATGACCCATGACTACACACAGAAAAAGACAGCCATTCATGCTGCAGGTTTGTACATGCATGCAGCTACACATATATACAGACACTGACAGTACAACAACTGAAACTGTTTTGGATGCAGTATTGTATGTGCTTAATTCACAGCACATGATAATCCTCTTGCCAACATGTTTTTTGCAAGACACTAATTGGCAGTCAGTATTTGCTAAATGTGAAGTATTGATAGTCACAGACCCTGATCCCATTTCCACAATGCTGGAAATTTGATCTGAGCCTGCAGCAACTCAAGCCACCCCAACTAATCAGAATTCAGGATGGAGAAACAGAGGCTGAGTGACAGCAGTGCTATAATTAAGGTTCTGTAGTCAACCTGTGGACATTAAAACAAGCTAAATTAAAATCATTCCCTGTGTCAATTCTCGCTTGTGTGACCCCCTGTTGCTGGACACTTGTGTAGTGGGAACTAGCACTGAGTGCAAAGACTATTGATCACAAGACAGTATGTGTAATCTTGCATGGAGTTAGTGGTTATCTTATATATGCAGTGTGGGCGTGGCTTAAAAACAATGAATCAAACTGCCAAATATGTTTGTTTGTTTGCTGCAGCTATGAATGGCCACCCAGAGTGCTTGCGCCTGCTCATGAGCAACAACGACCAGCAAATTAATTTGGATGCGCCAGACAGCAACGGACAGTGAGTGTGTATGTGTGTGCATAGTAAAAAAAAAACAAACAATGGCTTAGGTTGGAGTATTTCACTGCTGTAATTGGATTAACGTGTTGTTTATATTGACTAACTAGTTTTACTGCACTGTTTTATCATATTTCTTACTCTGTGAACAGGACTCCTCTGATGTTGGCAGTGCTGAGCGGCCACACTGAGTGTGTGTACTCACTGCTTAGTCAAGGAGCCAGTGTCGTAAAGCAGGACCGGTGGGGAAGGACAGCACTACACCGTGGGGTCAGACACTCACTCACTCAGGAAAAAAAAAAACATGTTTATTATAAATTGTATGTATGTGTTTATCATTTCTGATGCTTTGCATGGTCCCATTTCTACACAGGCAGTGACAGGCCAGGAGGAGTGTGTAGAGGCCCTGCTCCAGCGAGGGGCCACAGTGTGCGCGAGGGACATCCGGGGCCGTTCCCCTCTTCACCTGGCATCTGCCTGTGGCCGTGTTGGTGCCCTGGGTGCTCTGATGCAGGGCACCAGCACCTCACACACTGACACACACCTCACAGACAACCAGGGCTACACACCGCTGCACTGGGCCTGCTACAATGGTACCGTGACATTACCTGGGACAAATTTGTAGACCTACCAGCATCTGTGTTGTTTGTATTTACATCTGTTTCTCCCTCATCTTTCTGTCTCGCCAGGTTATGATGCATGTGTGGAGGTGTTGTTAGACCAGGAGGTGTTCAGGAAGACTAAGGGCAATGTATTCAGTCCACTGCACTGTGCTGTGTAAGACAATGTGTTTCCACCATGGACTGTATATACAAATGAAGTAGTCTAACAGTTTGAGAAATGGAGTCTAGGACGTAGGACGGTGGTAGCAGTTAGCTCCCAGAGGGTGACTCTGTTGGTTGTCAAACTCTGTTAGTAAACATTTTTTAATGATCTCAATTCCAAGTTTCGGGTCCTCAGAAGCATATGATTTGTAAATGATGTTCCCAGTTAGAGGAAAGTGGATGATAAATCACGGCACATGCGTGGACACCAGTGTGATTCACTGTAAATCCTGGTCCATTTTTATGTACAGTCTATGGTTATCCTTTGTTTTAATGTAGCTGAACTCTGGCCTGAGGGTTTTTGACGGTGTTTGTTGTGCGTTGTAGTATGAATGATAACGACGGCGTGGCTGAGATGTTAATCGACTCCCTGGGCTCTACAATTGTCAATGCTACTGATGCAAAGGGCAGGTAAGAGACAAAAATGACATAGTTCTGTAACCACTGTGAGCACAAGCTCTGTCGCTGTAATGGCACCTGTGTTTGTGTTCATGCAGGACACCGCTTCACGCTGCAGCCTTTTCTGACCACGTGGAGTGTGTTTCCCTTCTTCTGAGCCACGGAGCTCAGGTAAATGTAGTTGACACATACACAAGGAGGACACCGCTAATGATGGCAGCACTAAATGGACAGACCAATGCTGTGGGTCAGTACACTTGCTAACCCATAGATATACTGCTCAGCTTCGGATTTCTTCACCTCTGATATGTAACGGTCTCCTTTCGTGTTTTACAGAAGTATTGATGAGCAGCACTAAAGCAGACTTAACATTACAGGATACAAACAGAGACACAGCATTGCATCTGGCTTGCAGCAAGGTAGCAAGACAGGAAATGTTTTTTCTAATGCACCAGCCATGGTAAATTATGGATATTAACCTGTCACTTACTCTATTAATGTTTGTTTTTCTTTGTCCATCACTGCCCGTTCCTCTTAGGGTCATGAGACGAGTGCCTTGTTGATTCTGGAGAAAATGAGCGACAGGAATCTCATTAACTGCACCAACGCCTCTCTCCAGACGTACGTATACTCAAGGGTGCTGACAAGAGATTTTCTTTGACTAACTTTAGACCAGGTTTTAGTTGGTCATTTGCACGGATGCTTTCTGCTGCACCTTACCACACTTTATTTCAACACCCTCACACACATGCCGATGTCCATTTGCTATTTTATAGCATCAAATGAACTAACTAAATCCTAGATAAAAAAGATGATCAAAAACAAATGCTGTCTATATAACTACCTGAAAAATTTATGAGGCAGCCAAGATGTTTTGGCTTCACCTCAAGGACACACACAAATATGATGATGATTTGGGACGACATACTATACTATGACTTTTTTGGGTAATTTTGGTCGACATACTACAGTCTGATGTTTT